>NC_056733.1:787220225-787232725 GCF_019279795.1 Protopterus annectens | reverse complement strand
TTCAAATGTATGTATAACACTGTAGGTGAACTGGTAGAAAATAATTTTCAGTTACAGTCTGAGTCTATGACATTACAAAGTTTAACAGTTACACATAAATAAAATGGGCCCACAACAGTTTGTACAGAAACATTTTTACAGTATATTACATACACTTTCACTATAGTAAAAAACATAGTTACAATAAGTAACAATGAGTCCACACAATGTTTCCAAAGTATACTGTATATACTTCAGATGTATTAAAATTACATTGATAGAATAGGGCTAATTAGCATTAGTAGAAACAAGTTCATCCAGATAATATTTTTACAGTGTGTTGTATGTACTTCAACCGTAGCAAATCAAGAGTGAGACAGCAGGGACAAAAAGAATCAGTAGCAACGATGCATGCACTTTATGCAGAGCTAAGGAATATCTGGATTAGTTAATTTCACTGTAAAAGGGAGAGAGGGGTAAACCTGATCTGTAGGTACTTAATGCTCATAATGTTATACTGTCTGCACTTAGCTATCTAATCTTATTTAAATAATTCAGCAATTTACTTGACATTAGGTTGATTGTTATAGCTGGCACTTGTATGAAAGACATTTGTGTAAAATTCATAGATATTATTGAGATATGTACAACTTAATAGCTAGTATAACTGAATGTGTCACTTTACTGACACAAAGGTTACTATGTAAATTCAAATATTCATGCCATGGTCGGTTAATCCTGTTGAGTTTCTGATATTTCAGTATGTTCCTCTGGTGCATGATGACAGATTGGTATTAACATTGCTGAAGGTTAGGTTAGGTACTAAAATATTAAGACATAAGTAATGCTAAGTAATTATTTTAGTTATCCAAAGGCAACTATCAGGTTAGGAGTTATCTTCAAGTTTTTCATGTTTTCACCTTTATGTATTTATCTTTTTATGAAGGTAAATTCTATATGTCGTGGTTATTGAATGGATATATTCTTGAAATCATGGTTTAGTAGAAGGTACATTTTTTGTTGTTCTGCATATCAGTTTTCCTTTTCATTTTTTGTATAACATAGAAATGCACTCATATTAAGATCCATTCTGATATATTTTCATCTTTTAAGACATAACTTGTCACAGGTTTGTTACTGATTTGTTAAACAGTCACTGCCTAGATTGTCTTCCTTCCTCTAGGCAGGGAAACTGAAATGTCTTGCTCTAATATTGTAGGAGACTTCTACAAGGGTTGTTTGGAAGATCTGACAACAAATGTACATTTTCATTGGGAACTCTACATAAAATAGTGCCACCTGAACTTTTCTGCACCACATAATCTCATGTTTCTGTGAAGTATTTTTTTAAGATGTATATACTACCCACGAGGCATGAATTTCACTGTTTTTAACTTTAACCTTTACAGCTTTAGTATGAAAGGATACCTAACTATATATTTTACACTTTTACTGTAGAGAGCTTTTTAATGTTATTATATGATTTTCTTTGATCTGCTACTGTTTTGAGGTAATAGGGTACAATTCTAACAGGGAAGTCCAAAACAATCCATTGTTGAAGTCCTCTAGGGGCATGAAGTATGAGCTTTCTCTAGATTAAAAGTTTAGCAATAGTGCTGTGTGGCTTATTTATTTTGAAGTTTTGAGATTATGTGTGTTCCCCGAAGCATAAAGTGATGGCAGCTTTAGATTCACTTTGTAGCAAGTGTAACTGGATAAACTATTTGCTTTATAGACCTTTTTTAATTAATCATTTTATACAGTTTTCTTGTCCTGGTTTCTAAATCATTCATTCATTTGTTTACGCTTTGTTACCCACTCTACCCAGTTCATAGCCACATGGGAGTTGTAGCTATCCTATTACTCAGTGGGTATAAGGCAGAGAACTTTATTCTGGACAGGATGACAGTCAGCTGTAATTGACTAAATTACTATTTTTTAAAATCCAAATTATACATTAATTCAGACTGCATTTGAAGGCAGATATTTTTCCTATCTTAATGAAGAAATAATGTTGAGTAATATTTCCAGATATTATGTTTTTGCTTTTATTCAATTATTTTCTATTTTGTTATTATTAGTTTCTCCCTTAATAATTATCTGCATTGAAAAAAATATTTGCAGTTAAAGGGCACATTTTCACAAATCATATCAAATTGCTGCATTTTTTTCTCAAATAATGCACTTCACATTGTTTTTTAAACTATGATTGTTTTCTGTTTTTACACCAAACATATTTAAATCCAATTTTCATTTCAAAACACTTTATTTTAGGTTTCTAGGATTGTTTAGCAGTTAAAATTTGCCATTTTCCTAAATGTGTTTAAAAAACAGCAACTCCAATTTTGATTCAGAAATGAGTGAAACTTCAATATTTTTATAATTAGCACCTTCTAATGATAATTCATCTTCCAGGATACACGACCTGATATTTAAAGGGTAAGATAAACTGACACATAAAAGTCCATTAGCAGGAAATCACACTTATTCCGCGAACTTGAATTTTTGGGAAAACTCCAGTTCCTGCATCCTCTCTCCACTTATTTGACTTTTAAAAGTATTACTGCTTATTTATTTCTGATTACAAAACTATTTCTGAATCACAATGATTATTACTTTTTGTTGTAGCTAAAATTATTGTAATTGATTAACTTCATTGTAGCTAAAAGGTTAATCATACCTCTTATATGCAGTCACAGCTATATTAATATGAAATTATTTGAAGCACATACAATGGATGCATCTGAATGTACATTTTAACACTGTTAAGTCTGGTTGTTTGTATTTGTTAATGGGGCAGGACAGTTCCAAAACAATGAAAATTTATCCAGGGCAAGAATTTTTTTATTCAGTCAACACTCATGCGCAATGCTTATTTGTTTGTTGGTTTGTTTATTTATTCATATTTGTTAACCAAGATGATCATATTGAGCTCTGATGAACCCATTTTAAGTGGAGGCATGGGAAAAAAGTTTCCAGTAAAATATATAAACATTAGTAGGAGAAATTTGATCAGTATGGAAGTGAAACTTAATGTAGTACACATATGTAATGATACGGCATACACTATATTATGACAGTCACCTACCAACATTTCAGAGAAGAACTATTAATAGTATTGCATATATTTACAGAAATTATTGCTTTTTTTCCCTTTAGGAAACAGATAAAGGAAGAGTTTGATGCGTAATACTCTGGCTGTTAAACAATATGATTTTTTTGTTGCTCTTCATTCAAATCACAAAGAGGTAGGTAGGATATATGCAAATTGTTTTTTTCCCTAGTAGACTAAATGCTAGACTTTTAAAATCATATGCGCAGCGTCATTATACTTAAATAATAAACAATACTTGCCACTTTCCGACAAATAAAAACCTGAAAACACAAATTAGATATTCCCCAGGTGAAAACACATGATCTTTTGCACAACTCATAACATTGTTTACACAATTTCACACATTTTCAAATTCAGTGTGCTACGTGGAAAATGTATTTTATCTCATAATATTTGGATATACATATCTGCTTTTATTTTTTCTTTGCTGCTTACTATTTATATTATAACCCATATAAACATTTAAATCCTCCTTTCTTTAGTTTAATATTTGGCCTTAGAAGTACATTCCTAGCTGAAAATCTCAGTCTGTCATATGTTTTGTGGGAAAGGTACAGGCTGTAAACAGCATACAAAAAAATGTGTAATATGAAGCATCGGTAATGCAAGGTATCCAATGAAAAAAGGAAGGAAACACAAATCACCTGTCAATGTACAGATGTGACAGAATCAAAAACTAATAACTAAATCATAGTGAAATCATGTGACATAAAATGCATTACATGTACAAAGGGAGGTAAATGTGGAAACAGCTGTGAAACGTGGGAAACATAGCTGGAGAGAAGGATGAGTGAGGTTAGAGAAGGAAAACCAGAGTAAAAAATGAAATTGTTGTGATGACAAGGACTAATAAAGGCATGGAGATATACAGTAAGGATGAAGGCAAAATTATGAGAGGGATAGAATAGAAAAAGGTCCAAGAAGTGCAGAAAAAGTATAAAATGTGGTTACAGAGAGAAAGAAGAAAGGGCGGCAGGGAAGGGAAAACAAGTGATCTGAAGAGGGAACAGGGATCAGGATGTGATGTTTGATATAGCTGCAGGCTTGGAACATTACATTCAGATGGGAGAAAAGAGTCGGTACCTGGAAGGAGGACCATTCAAAAGTGGGAAAAAGACACTGAGGACTGGGAAGATGAAAGCAGAAAGCATATTTTCAAGTTATGGAGAATTTCAGGGCAGTGAAAGAGAATATAAAATAGGACACAAGAGGGACAGAACACATGTAGGAGTGATGAAAATTAGTAATGAACAGGAATGAGCAGAAACACTGCAATGAGTGTAGCATGTTTTGTATATGCTTTCCCATCTGAGAAGAGCAAATTAAATTGTGCAAGCATGGAGTACAGAGTTTGTAACGGGACAATTACAGAAACTTTTCTAGATAGGTTTACTCTGGTTTATGATAGATTTTGAGGGTACTTTTTCTTAAGATGTTACAATAGTAGAAATAAATGGGATCTTTTTGATGCTGCTGTTTAGAAAACTGGGTTTGGGAGGTTGTTTCAGTTGTAGACAAAAGGTGCTAGCCTTCTGGCAACACTCCGTGAACTGCTTTCTCAAGGATGATAGACTATCCATTTAGACTTCACATATGTAATGGTGAGAAGGGAATTTTCTTAAATGTAATCCAGTATGCATAACGTATAAAAGGGAAGGATTTGTGCTAAAGTTTGGTCAAATACTAAAGGTCAGACATGTCCCATTGATGGTATTAACTGTTTAATGATTCATGTTGAGCTTTAACTTGATATTATATATATAATGCTGCAGTCCAAGGGCAGTTCAAGAAGAAATGTGCCCCTTATTGGTGCTGCCATAACTGAATGATAATTTGTGTAAAATTAATTACTTCACCACGTGGATTTAATGACTGCTGCCTATTGTTTGTCTTTTTCCCATTTTTCCCATTGTAACTCTGACATGGGAGAGCAGAGGAAGATTGCAAATTATGGATTTGCAGTAACTTTGGCTAAATGTAAAAGTAACAGTGATATTGCTGTCATTTATTTTTGTAACCTTATACACACTGCCATTTACACAGGTAGCTTACAGGTGTTCACAACAGCATGCCATTTCCAAATACAGATCATTTTAAATATGGAACAGTTGCAGCCAAAAAGCAATTTTAGGATACTCTAATTTTGAATCAAAAAGTTGAGCAGTGTATTCCAGTCCTGAAAATCAATGTAGTTTTGACCACATCTAAGTATGCATTCATTCATGTAATGATACTCACTTTATCCTATTCATGGTTGTGGGGGATCCATGGACTATATGTGCATGGATAGGGAATAAAGCAGTGAACCAGTCCTGGACAGGATGAAGTCTGTTACAGGATATAGACATAGTAAGTACATCTAGAGGGATATTATAGGATTGCTAATTCAACTAACAGCATTTTTTTAAATGTGAGAAGAAACCTGAACATAGAGCAAAAACCCATGCATGCAGAGGGAGGACCTCCAGTCTAAACAAAGAAGGGACTCCATCCAGGAGCAAAATCAGAATCCCAACAGCAATGCCAACTACTGTGCATCCATGCTGCCCTTTTAGATGTGCATATTATATATTTTTAATTTACTACAAAATGATACTACCTTCTTATATTTTACTACGTTATTCATGTCATTCTCTTTGCTGATGTCCCAAATATTCAGTCTTCTAATGAGATATTTCATTTCTACCTGGTCAACCAAATGTGATACAAAGATGGACTACAAAGCTTGCTATTAATTCTAAAATAAGCTGGAGGATGACAAAGTAGAAATAGCACTAAGAATGTATTTAAGTTCCTACTGTGCAATTATAACCTGTAACCCTTATATTTTTCAGACTAGGGGAAGAATCTGTTAAATGAACTACTGTCCTTTTCTTGAGTTGAGTAAAAATGTAGCCCTGCTTCTATTAATCTTTCTAACAAACTCCATTATTATTATAATTCCCAGTGGGGAGGAGTCATAGTAGTTTGATGAGGTACATTACTACTAGGATAAATGGCATAGCTCAAACGTTTAAACTGAGGAGTATAAAAAGTGGAAAATATAGGTCAGAGTTCAAAAATAAATCACAACAAAAATACCTCTAGGAACAAATGGATCCCAACAAAACTAACTTTATTAAGTAATACTTTTATCTCAACATGTACCAAACTTTTTAGAACAGTCACAAATAACACAACTGCGGTTTAAATACCAAAAATACTTCAATCATCATTAACATCTAACCTATAATGACCTTTATATCATTTTAAGGCAGTTTTTATGCTAATAGTTATAGTAAGATTAGGTTCTTGAACAGCACATGATTTTATTTGTCAGCACATTTCTGTCTGTTCAAGCATAATATTTAGAGACACTCCCCATGGATCTAATCTGACCAAATCTAATACTGAAAGCACAAACTTTTTAAAATTTCTGCACAACATGTAGTGTTTAAATCAAACATTGTTCATTCTTTGATTTAATTGAATACATGTACCCATAAATTCACTATGCCAGCTTCTGTGTGCTTTTACCCACATAGGAACTGTTACAGCTTATGCAAATGGCTAAATAAACCACTCTTTTTCTATTACAATTAAAGTGTCAGTTTATGCCAGTGATTCTATGAATGCGAAACAAACTGATAAAAGGTTTTTCACGTATAAATTTACACAACTTTCACATGCTACCCTTAAAAGAGCCATGTGTTTTGACATTGGGGGAAAAACTGTAGTTCTGGTTGTAATTTCTTTTCAAAAATCTTTCAAATTCCATTTGATGGGCATATATGATTTCAAAATAACATCGATGATTTGTATACATTTCTTCAAATATGTTGTTATATATATTCAAAAACATATCACTCAGTTGTCGATTATTTTCATTAACATCCCTGATTTTGACTCAGAAATGTTGCTCTGTACCCGTTAAAATCAGTGGATGATTTTTGAGAAGATTTGTAAATTTCATTCAACAAATAATGACCATCTTTAGAGTTACAGACTTAGTTTATTTCAATACATGAATTCTAATTCAAATCCTCTTATTCTGTCAATAGTGACAGTAGTTAAATAGCATACCTTATTATTCTGTTTCTGATCTTGATTCTGGTGGTAAGAGGCTGAAAGTTATATAATCCAAAGTGACATGACAAACCAACAACACACATGAAACTATATGTAAACATGAGATTCTGGGTGAAATAAACTGCTATATTTGTTAGCTTACATTGTAAGGGATCTTTGATTGAAAAAAGATGCATTCAGAGTTTTTAAACAGTTGTTCAAAATACAGATCTGAACTAATAATATAATTTCCAAGTTCAGAACTTATTCAGCTCAGCCCTATTTTATGTAATGTGTATCATTATTTAAAATGAGATTGTAAACCTGTGTTATTTTAGACACCAAACATGCCATAAAGATACATTAACTTACATTTGAAACTTCCCTTAGTATTAGTTCCAGTACACACTGTTGACCTAGTAAGTGGTAATGTAACTACTTTTATTGCTTTTTAATTATGTAACTATATTTTCTGCTCATTGAGAAATGTGGCTTCCCAGTTTCCACTCTCCTTCCATAATACAGCACCAAAGCATTACATATAATCCAGTCTCCTCTGTTCACTGCTGAGTTTTATTTATTTTTTTAGACTAGTCCTGTTACATATGTGGTAGTTAAACTAAGATTCCACTGTACTGAACACCCATCTTTGCTTTAAGAAAACATGAATTTTATAAGACATATTTGAAATAAATAAAATATATGCCATTCATAAATGCAGTGCTGCTGTTTGTTTATGTCTACTTTTTGCGATTTTAATCTTGACTGTTTACAAATGCTTAAGTTAGATACTTTTCTACTCCTGATATATTTTCCAAGAACAAATAAATGTTGTTTAATTTCTTTGCATAGCCTTGGAAATATATAAGAATCAACAAACAGAAAATACATTGTTGAGGAAAACCTACAATTCACTGTAGCCTGTATAATCATATTGTTACACTCCAGCTTTAATATGAACAACAATTGATTCTGAGGTTTGCAGTGACAGAAATGTCAAACTTGAAATGCACAGGCTTACTCTGTTAACAGTGTACTCAATGCAGTATCAGGATGAGCTGAGGGTTTTTTTCATTGTTGAAAACAGCTGTACCTAATGACACTCCCCTTTGAAAGAACTTTCATTTCTAGAAACAAATACATTTTAAAAATAAAATATGATAAATATTGAATAATGTAAGACACTTAGATATAAAAGTATACATGCATACATACATACACATTTTATTAATACAACAAAACAATATTTGTGAACAAATGTAGTCAGGTAGCAGATACTGTGTCTTTATTATAGATACAAAACTGCCTTACAAGAACAATAAGAAAATTTTGTTTTACAGAGCCTTTTAATTAAACCTTAAAAACAAAACTACAAAACTAAATTCCCCAGCAAAATAAAGTAAATAGTACTAATTAATAATCATCTTTATTGAAAGACTACAAATAAAATATTCAAAATCTACAAATATAAATATATAAACATTAAACTAGAAATTGAAATATAAATTGGTTTCCAACATTTTAAAGTCAGCAAATCTAAAGAGCCACAAATACATGCACTCAGACATCAAAATGTATTGCAGTAAGTGTTTAAAATTATTTTATATCAAATAATCTGAAAGACCTTTAAGAAAATATTGCCAGTCACAGAAATCTAAACGTCTCAAAATTGTAAATATATATTTAATGAACTGAAATCTAAACAGTTTGAAAAGCTGAGATCTAATTAACTAAGAACATAAAAATAACCATTTTTAATCTGTCTATTTATTTTATTACTATTTGTTCTCTGGGTAAGTGGGCTACTCTGTTGAGCCTTTTTAGACATGATCCAAGGTCAAAAAGCAGAAAATACATCAGGATCTTCCTAATCAGCAATATCATATGCACAATTGGTAAATAGCAAAATTCAGCACATGACATTAACTACCATATATTTGAAAACCAAAATACTTCAGCAATTACTATTGTAATATTCAAAAATAGTAATTTTTCAAATATTTTGTTATAAACCATTAGAACATATCTAAATTCCAATATTTAAAATGTACAAAACCAAAGCATCCAGATTATCAAGCCATACATACATATTTAAATTAGTTTAAATCAGTTTCACAAAAATAATGAAATCAGTCAAAATTTAAAATCAAAACCATCCAGATGGCCAAAACTCTGATTTAAGTAAAGACATCAAGTTCAAAATTCAAAGAACTATTGAAATACAAAAACAGTGGTATTCAGTTCAGACATTAGCAATATCTGACTCTATTGATACATGTCATCTGAACAAAACTATCTAAAAATCCTAATTCATCTTCTCTAATTAAGCAGATCATAATAGCAAATTGCATCAATTTACAGCAATTAAAGAGTGCAAGTGTAAAAAAATACATATCCCTAGCTGATCCATTTCAAGAGGTGAAAGACCCAAATAAATGAAAAAGAATACAAATATACATTAAAAATGTAAAATGCCTAAATATGCACACTTGAAATAGAATTAAACCATACTTCAGAAATCTGCAATGAGTAGGTCTTTTCTTCACTGCTAGCTTGTTTCAAAGCTGATGGTAGTCAAAATTTTAGCGTCAGAAACAGTATATATTTCTACCAAAACTTCATAAATAAATTATAAGACAATAACTCAGTTATTCACAAATTATCTAAATCTAGTTCCTGAAATCACCATGCATTAAAACTTTAAGCAAACTGAGTAAATTTTGAAAATGCATCATATAAAATATACAAAACACGCACAATCAGCAATCTGCTGTAATCTCATTTATCAAAAAAACAGCTGCCTAGTTATGTCATTGGCATATGTGCAACATATGATTGGCATAAAACTGCACTCAGTTAAAATTTAACTTCAAGAAGATTTGCCCTGAATGGAAGTAGGGTCATAATTATGGAAAGTTCAGATTAAATTATGCTTCCAGTTAAGACCAGAAACTGAAAACATTCATGCTAAGTCTGCACCAGACAACAGTTAGGATAGCTGAAAGAATCTCAGAACCATCAGTACCAATATTTTCCTTTTGTATGGATTTTTGCATTATTATAATGAAAAAAATGAGATGCAGCTGATTTTAGTGCTACTTAGTAGCTGATAGTTGCAACGTCATTGGGTCAAATAATTGATCATTGCAATTATGTCATCAGTGCAATTACACCAATTTGTTTTACTTATGGCATCTGAATTAAGATTACAAATGTGAATACTGCTGCTGACTTTACAGCGCAACTTTTACAAAACATTTGGTCGCATTTCTTATCTAACAGTAGGGTGGGTATCACTAATCTTCTGTAAAAGTTTCAGTTTAAATAATCATATATATATATATATATATATATATATATATCTATATATATATATAGCAGATAGCAGATACTGTTTTTTTTCTACATGTCACGTTATCAGCATTGCTAGGTCATACCCCTTATAGGTTTTGCATTTTAGTATTACAAATGGTGGATATTTGGTACTGTTATATCTTAATTTTATGTGTGGCATAGAATTCTTAGCCAGTATTTGATGTGAGAAACAGAGCTTTGAGGGAGCTCATAATTTCAAGCTTAAGGAAACATTATGGGTATTTTCTGAGCCATACTGCATGTTCCAGTTATGTTGTACATGATGATTTTAACTGTTTTTGGCTTTTCTACAAAAATAGGCTACTTTCTTTCTTTCTTATTTTTTTTTTTTTTACAAGAATCATGTGTTAATTCATAAAGGAGCTATTTCAGACATAGCAATGGTCTACAGCACAAGGTTATATACAGTTTATGTTACAGCTATTAAATGACCTGAGAAATAGGTTTAATAAATCTGGGACATATATTTTTAAAGTGATATAAACACATTTCATATTTACAATATTGCAGTAGAAGGAGGTACACAGATACTTGGAAGATACAGGTAAGATACTGAGTATATGAAGCTATTTGACTACAGTTTGATTGGCTGGTAAGAGATTTTTTTATTCCACTTCTCCAGGATAAAAGATTACGGTGACTGGGGGAAAAGGAGATTGAGGGAAGTCATGTGATCTGTGAGAAGGTGAAATAATGGCAATTGATGCCCTCTGAATGGTATTAGCTTGGGATATGTTTTATAATTTGTTAACCACCCAAATGTCAATGAAGTGAGTCACAGATTTTGAGCCAAAGTATGAAGAAGATGAGGTCAGATGAGATTAGTTTATTCTGTGGCCTCTGGAGAACCATTGCATCCCCAAAGTGCAACCTTAGATGGGATAAGGCATTAGGTACAATTAGTCTGCAGATTAAATAGAGGCCGGAACTAGAATTCAGTAGGTTAAAGATGAAAGACCAAAGTATTAGTATGACACATTCTTTGATTAGAAGCTGTATACCTTTTGAGTAGACTGAGCAGTGATATTCACATTTATGAGCCATATTGATAAACCATCATATTTGGATATCTGTGTTTTATAAGATGGATAAACTTTTTAGAGGTCACTACCCCAAGAGAGACAGAGGCAATATTTAACTTGACCTCGAAAAATTCCTTTCACAATAGCTGTTCCATCTTCTGGGGAGACATAGTATGATAGTTCCTCTTGCTTAAAACAGGAGTTTTTTTTTTTACTTTTTGATTTACTTAGTTCCATGACATATTGGAATCACAGAGTCGGCTCTATGTAGAAGCCTAAGAGATGTTGACTACAGTGATTCCTGATAGGGATGCTAAAGCAGAGTTTATGGATTAAATTAGTCTCTGCCTCCTTTATGACTTTCACAATAGCTATTCCATCTTCTGGGGAGACATAGTATGATAGTTCCTCTTGCTTAAAATAGGAGTTTTTTTTTTACTTTTTGATTTACTTAGTTCCATGACATATTTGAATGACAGAGTCAGCTCTATGTAGAAGCCTAAGAGATGTTGACTACAGTGATTCCTGATAGGGATGCTAAAGCAGAGTTTATGGATTAAATTAGTCTCTGCCTCCTTTTTGAATGTACAAAATACAGATGAATGAAACATCCAGGACAGAGCTTGTCCCATGGAGTTAACACTAAAATAAGTAGATCACCAGCCAGCTAACCTGACTGCACTGACTGTATGCTGAGTCGTGATTGTTGCTCCCTTCCGCTGCCTACCACTATATCTCTTTTTATGTGGATAAGCAACTCATTGTAAAGATAAGTGAACCGTTCTCCCAGAAAAAAGAATGTTACACTCAATTATATAAATGACATATCAGTCATCTTATATCACATATTTAGAGATGCGATTCTTAATCATGGTGAGTACAGGACAGAGCTAGACCTTTTAGAAAAGTTCAGGCAATGGCCCACATATGATTCATAGTGAATCATAGAACAGGACTGCTGA
>NC_056733.1:787022725-787215225 GCF_019279795.1 Protopterus annectens | reverse complement strand
TCCCTACCCAAACTGCAAAAAGTCACACAGGAAGCATTTTCCTCTGTTGAAACTTGGTTATCCGATGCCCAATTAATACTAAACCCAAACAAACCTAAACTACTCATCTTCTAACCCACCAAACATACTCAAAACAACTCTCACTTTAACATCACAGCAAAAGACAACACCACTATATACCCAACTGAACATACCAAATTGCTAGAAGTAGAAATAGACAATAAACTAAAATTTGACATTCACATATCCATGACCATAAAAAAGTCCACAAAAAACTAGGAGCGTTATACAGAAATAAACAACTTCTCAGCAAAGCAGCAAAGATTTCAATAGCAAATTCCCACCTTATCTCCACCCTACTTTATGCCTCTCCAATATATACCAACCTAAGGCAATGTGATCTAAACAAGCTAGAGACCTTCTGCAACAAAATTGCCAAATTCACCACAGGGGCATCCTACTGTAGCCACCACTGTCTCTCACTTGCTGAACTGGGCTGGCTTGAACTCCCTAACCTCCTTCAATTATATCAACTATCACTCGCCCAGAAACTAGTAAACCATCCACTAAATGTCCCATCCCTCCAGAATCTACTCCAACCCTATCGCACCACCAGACCACTAAGATCCAGCAACAAAAATCACTTGCAGATCACTAAAGCCAATAACTCTGCTGGTGAAGCACTATTCTCTTGCACCATAGCCAAATTATGGAGCTTCCACCCACCCACAATTACCTCCATACCATCATGCACCCATTTCAAAACTTTACTAAAGGTGCACCTAGAAAAATGCTGGCTATGCCCTTGCAACTCCCACTCTAATATCACCCACCCCATCCAACCACTGCCTTTCTTTCCACTCCACTAACTACCTTGATTATAGCAAGCTCAGATGCTCATAAGCCTAGTACTTATTATACAGCAGGAACTTCTTATTGTAACATTTGTTAATGTCTGTTATGTACTTCGCAGATAAAGATTCTAGTTGTCTACTGATGTACTATGTTCTTCATCTGTAAATATGTTGCAAATAATTGCTATGTTAAATTGTTAATCACTATGTAATCCAATGTAACTACTGTCTGTTTATTTTAACTGTGGAGCTTTTCTACCCAGGCCTCCGCTGAAAATGGACCTACGTCCAGTCGGACACTCCCAGTCAACAAATGTAAATAAATAAATAAATATATATATATATATATATATAGAGAGAGAGAGAGAGAGGGAGAAGTTATTGATTATATACAAATTTCTGACAGATGGATAATATGACTTTATTTCCTTCTGTAACAATATAACACTATAACTGTATTATACATATAACAGAAATAATCTATAGACATATAGGTGATGAATGTTTTATAAGAATAGTGTTTCTTGATCTAAAAAGGATTTTTGATATAGTTCTCCTACCACTCAGGTACCACCCTTAATGGTATTCCACAAGATGCATCCTTGGACCACCTTTGTTTTCTTTAGTTATGAATACCTTCCCATGGGACATGCCTCTTTTCAGTTGTATACTGTATTCAGATGACAATGTAATCACTGGAGCACATACATGTCAGCAAAGTCTGCATGGAAAACAACCGCAAGGCTTTGAAACAATTTGTAAACTGTCTGTACAACAACACAGGAAATACTGCCAAAGGAAAAATAAACAGTAACACTATTTGGGACACATAGGATCATAGAATCATAGGAAGTTACTAGGCTATTGGCCCTGAGGCCCTTACAAGTCTAGCCAAGAATTTAGCCCATGTTCCAACTAGTCAGCACCCTATGCCATTGTCCAGCAGGGATGCAGGTGGAATCCCAGTGGCGTATTTTCTGTTCCTCATCCAGTTATCCAGGTTGCGCTTAAAAAGGTTTAATGAGGATCTCTGCTTTATGTGGAGAGGGAGTCTATTCCACAAAAGGAGGAGTCTCTGGGACACAAATCTGTCCCGCCAACATGTCCTATTGATGTCACAGACCAGGTTCAGGTCGCACGTGCAGGTTACTCGAGTGGAGCTAGACTTGTGGATATGCAGCAGTCCCATCAAGGTGGGGTCTGAGATTGCGGAGGCAATATGGTGGTCAAAAGTCAGTTTGCTATCAACCTGGGTGCCTAAGTCCCTCACGAATGATTGCATGCATAGTACCTTATTATCAATGGGATAATTTGTGGGGACATCATTCTCCCCAAAAGGGATAATGATGCATTTTTTGGCATTCAGTTTGAGGCCATGTTTCTGGCACCAGTCATTTGTTTGGGTGAGACCCTCTTGGAGGATGTCCACATCACTACAGGAACTGATGACAGCACCCAGCTTGCAATCATCTGCAAACTTGGTCAGCCATAGCCCACTAGATTTGGCCTGCACCTCTGAGAAGTATAATCCCAAACAGCAGAGGCCCCAAGACCAATCCCTGGGGTACAATGCTTGTTATGGGTCAACTACTTGAGGTGGCTTCCCCTATTTTGACTAGGTGGGTTCTATCAGTGAGCCAGTTTGCTACCCATTTGGTAACATATGGATTGATGTCTAGTTGAGAGAGTTTATCTATTATACCTGAGTGGGGAATAGTATTGAAAGCTTTGGCCAGGTCAAGGTAGGTGGTGTGCACTGTCTTCCCCTCGACTATGGCCTTGGTGACTGTCTCAAAGAGATAAAAACTAATCATTCTTAAAAATGTATTATACATCCCAAAGGCATGGTCCTTCTGCAAACAAATCAGCAAAATTTCCTTGGCATTCTCCTAGATAAACAATTGTGTGTTCATCTTCACACAAGTTCAGGTAGAATATTCTGATCCAATTGCAAGTAGTTTGCAAGTTTTCTCACCTATTTACTTCCAAATCCAGATGGGCCATTGCTATAAATGTGCTCCTCCCAAGAAATGAATGTGGCTTTCTTATCATCTAATCCCTTTCATCTAAGTACACAAAACCCATCCAACTCACAGAAAGCAAAATATTAAGATTCAATAATCTTTTCCCTCAAATGAACTTCACTGTGACACCTTCAAAAAACAAAATGGTTGCCAGTTACAGCCAGATCAACCTTTTTACTAAACTTAGTAACCTTTAAATTTGTACATGTGAGATACTGCCTCCCCCCACTATGAACCAAACTAAAGTTCAGACAATTCACTTATTCCCCGAGGGATGACATAGCAACATGACTTGCCTGCCCACGATTTTTTTAACACAACTAATAAAGTCTTCCCTAAAACTTCTCCTGCATCCTGACTTAGAAACTATAACACTGTTTAAGAAGAAATGAAAAACATTGGTTAAAGAAACAAATGCAAAAGATATAAAATGCTGGTAAATGATTTAAAATTCAACTTACAAACAATATTCTTAAATATCTTTCTCAAACTTTTCCTCTGCTTACCATACTTAATATACATTATCTGTAAGTGATCTACCTGTAAGAATTGAAACATCCTATGACTATGGCAGGCATATTCATAGTGCCAAATGCATTGTGAATATGGTATTGATTAGTTATGATATAGATTATAAATCTAACTGCAGTAAGTAACACACTTTGTTGAATATGAATACTTATTTTTTGGAAAAGTATATCAATTGCAATACTCTCTGATCTGTTGTGCTGTACCATATTTAATGCCACTTAGAGTGTGTCAGATTTTTGATATAATTTCTGAATTTAATTTTGTTATTGCAAGCTTAACTTACATTTCTTTGCCTCTTCAGTGCTTTGATCAATGCCACATCATTGTGATACCAGATGTCTTCACTGCTTTTCACTCACCATATGTTGTTGCTGTTTTGGCCTGGGTTGTGACTGAAAAAGTTTACTGGACCGCCTCAGTCACATGGTTATGAAAAACAAACAAATATAAATAAACAAGTGACTAGAGGAATAAATAAATAAATAAATAAATGTGAGATGGAGGGATGTAAGTGGCACACCTCACCTCTGTAGCACAACAATATGCGGCATTCTACTCTGCCACTAATGTGATCATTCCCATCATGGAGCCGTGGGTCATAATCAGAGCACTTAAGCCCAATATTGCACAATGCTGGCTGGTTTCTGATGTCCAGCATGGACCATAATGCCTACATGAGATGCAAAACTAGGTTAATATGTAGGAGCAGATGCACACACATACACACACACACACACACACACACACACACACACACACACACACACACACGCATGCAAGCACACACACACACACACACACACACACACACACACACACACACACACACACACACACACACGTGCGCAGATGCACACAAAGCTGAACATTTATATACATATTTGTGTGCATGTGAGTAAGGAATCTTGTTATATTGCAACCTTTTCTCATTCACACCAGAACACATTTAATCCTCTTCATGCTCCTAGAATTGTCCCTGGACAGTGAAGCACACACTGTCTGTCTGGACAAAGCAATCCTGTCTGGTTTGCTGCATGCCCAGAGCAGCTGGTGTTCTTGGCACTTACTGCTTTTGGTACTACTATTCCTCAGGGTATGCAGTCTGCTACTCTGCATGCACTTCTTGTAAGATGCTCCTGTGACACCCCAACACTGGCCCAGTAATCAAGAAGCCTCAGTCCTCACCACTGGCAACAGTGGGCACATACACACTGGGAGGATGACAAGTACACACATAGCAAAGTGCAATTTCTCTTAAAAGCACACAGAAATCACAGACAGTCTGGAGATGGTTTCTCCCTCTTTCTCCAGATCCTCAATAAGTCTCCCCACTGGCACAGCTATAGAGTTGAGATCTTAGCTGAGTGGCCAAGTTAAGACCTCCAGCACCCTGTCTGTCCAACCAGTGCTTCTTGTCCCTGCCCAAGTAGCTGACACACACACACACACACACACACACACACACACACACACACACACACACACACACACACACACACACACACACACACACCTGGGAAAGGCTGGCACAGGTTTACGTGCTATGCCCCCTTCTTCCCAGACTATAAGGTAGTTCTGACTGACACCAACCACTCTTTATCAGCTACTTTAAGGCCCTTAGCAAAGGATGTCCATTCCTACTATGTAATGTTACTATTAATCCAAATGGTAGTTTGACCAAGCCAGACTATTAGAAGTGACCTGTATAGTGTCAACATATATATATAAGTACTCTAACAGCTTAAATATCTCTAAACAGACCAGCCACAATTGAAAGGTTTAAATATATTTAATAACAAAATAAAAGAGAAATAAAATACTCAATAAATCATCATAGTAACTTCAGAGTTCAAAATCACAGGAAATATTTAAGACAACATTGCAGGACAGTCTCAAATAAATACAGAAAACATCTAAACTAATCTTTACTATATTCCTAGCTATATCTAAAAGAGTTACTACGCACTAAAAACTTACTTACAGCAAGGCAAGTGCAGAAGGTGGTGAGTGGATGTTTCCAGATCAAAGACAAGATACAAAATACCCTCTCTCTCTCAGAGACTTTTTAAATTAATATCAAATATTACTGCTGGGTTAGCTTGGATGACATCACTTTTTGTCACCTGAGTTTAGTTCCCTGTGAAAATACATAGTCTTCAGATGTTTGCAACTGCTGGAAGACATAAAACAATAAAACACTTACAAAACAATGCAGAAGGTACCCTAGTCCTAGACACTGTGTCTGCTACTGTGCTGAAACTGAGACAGAATATCTCTTGTTTATGGCCCATCAATAAATACTTCAATCTCAACTATTCTTAAGTTTTGCAAGTTATATTTCTATGTTCCAGTTTTCACTATTAAAAATATATCCATTCACACAGTTATAACAGTTTATATATTTATTTTCCAATCCAGCAGGGTGCACTATGGATACATCTAGGCTCAGTACTGTACAAACCCTGTTCAACACACACTTCTGTACCAGCAATTTAATATACATATAACATACAGTTCTAATACATTTGTAAGACAGGCTTATGAATCATGTTGATATTCACAAATGACATATGATTGTTTACAAAATTCCAGATAGCTGTACTGGCAGTATCTCCTTCTGTCACACTTCTATATAAATCATATTAATATTCACAGATTACATACAATTATTTACAAAATTCCAGCTAGCTGGTCTGGCAGTATTTCCCTTTGTCACACTTCTCCACCCCCTTGAAAACTTAAGCTAGTTTTTCAAGTGATGCTTGTGAAATGTTGCTTGAGAGGGTGACTCTAGCTGGGAATACACTACCCCATTCCCTGTCTTGAGATTCCAGCTGCCTTGGCATTGCTGACCCTAATACAGTGCTGCACTGTCTCATCACATGCATGTAACCCTAGGCTATACCATAGTAATTTGAGATTTGGCTGGCTGGCTCCCTATAGCCATAGATCTCCCTCAGACTCCTCCTGCCTTGTACTGCAAATACTTAGCACCAGGGCTTCCCTATCATGGAAAGCTTTCATCGTATTAACATGGTACAGTTTGTGCCCCTGCCTCCTGCTTAGCAGTTCTACCATGTAGTTAACATCACTGACCTTCTTTAGCACCTTGAAGGGTCCCTTCCAAGCTACCTGCAGCTTGTTGTTCCTGACAGGAATGAGAACCATAACCTGCTGCCCTACAGCATACTCTCTAGCTTGAGCATTTCTGTCATACTAGACCTTTTTTCTGCTGTTGGGCTTCTGCCAGGTTCTCCTGGACCAAGCCCATGAATTCCCTGAGCCTTGTCCTGAGGTTTAGGACATATGCCAGAACAGACTCCTTGTGGGATTCACAATCACCCTCCCACTATTCTTGAATCAAATCTAGAGGTCCCCTCACACTATGCTCATATATATTTCTGTTCCAATCCAGCAGGGTGAAAAACCTGTGGATTCCTGGGGCACCTCTCTGTAAGCAAACAACAGGTGGGGCAAATATTTGTTCCACCCCTCTTGAACTGGTCTGCAAATGCCCATGGCATGGCCTTGAATGTAGAGTTTAATCTCTCAACAAGACCGTTGGTCTGGGGATGGTAGGGGGTGGTCTTTAGGTGCTTTACCCCACAGTGCTTCCACAGACCAGCCAACAGGTCTGATATAAAATTGGCACCCCTGTCACTCAATATTCTTTTTGGGAAACCTAGCCTGCTGAAAATCTCTAACAAAACATTTGCCACTTTTTTTGTCTCAATGGAGGACAGACCCACCACTTCAGGGTATCTGGTAGCATAATCTACTACCACTAGGATATAGTTTTTCCCTGTGGAACTTGGGCTACTCAGAGGCTCAACAATATCCATAGCTACCCTCTGAAATGGCTCCTCAATCACAGGCAAATGCATCAAAGGAGCTTTCACCTTGTCCCCTGGCTTCGCTACCTTTTGGCCCTGCTCACATATCTTGCAGTACCTTGTTATGTCTCTGGAAATCCCAGGACAATAAAATGTCTGCATAATATGTCTCTTTGTATGCATTATGCCCATATGACCTACAAAGGGAATGTCACTGGCTATGGATAGAAGTGCCAGATGGTAGGCTCTGGGTACTACCAACTGCTGTATTCTCTCACCCTCTAGCTCTCCCTCAGGGGTCCACTCTCTATACAGTAACCTTTGTCCAAGTATACCGATTCCCCCTTCCTTTGAAAATCAGGTGCCTCACTAGCTACCTCTCTCTCAGGCCTTGTAATGTAGGGTCTAAGACCTGAGCCTGTCTCAACTCTCTCTTGGTAACCCTTGACAACTCCCCTTCCACAGGAAGTCTGGTATTCTCTGACAGCAATGCCTCACTGTCACCCTGGGCACTACTCATCTCTGCCCATGTAGTCACTCTGTCCAAGGGAACATCACTACCCACAAACAGCTGTGACTCACCTTCAGACTGACTGCTACAGGGTGGCTCCCTCCATGAAGTAACCACCTCACCAGTCCTGGCTACAAATTTGCGGTCTGTCTGGGACCCCACCCCAGACTGCCAGACCCACATGCCTGTCTCCAAGATTGACTGTGTGTAACTGCATGCACACAAGGTACTGCATTATCAAAATCATTCCCTATCAGGACATCTGCAGGGATATCCTCAAGCACACCTACTTGCTGTCTTCCTTTTCCACCCTCCCAGTCAAGGTGAACCCTAGCCAAAGGTATTTGGAATGGGGTCCATCCTAAAGCTTTGACTGGAGTAGACTGCCCAAGCAAGTAGTGCTCCTCTTTAACCATTGCAGGCTTTACAATGATTAGGTCAGAGACCGTGTGTCTCCTAGCAGTGGCCTGTTTCCCATCTACTAAGACAGGATATAACCTCTTGTGATAGTTTGGTACCCTTGTTGTCTCGAGACAACTTACTGCTTCAATTCTGTCATTTACACTTACTGGCTCTCCCACCATTTGTTCCCTAACTTGCCTCCATGAACATCTATATATTACATGGCCCCACTGGTTGCTTTTAAAACATTTAACCCTTGGTCCTAGATGTGTACTTGGACTAGTGGCTTACCCTGCTACTGTCTGTCTCTGTTGGGGCAGTCTGGGCTGCCCACCATGGGTTCCCTTAGACCCATGAACAGCACTGGGTATTACTTTCCTGTGCAGTGATGTCCTGCTTGCTAGATATAGGTCTCCCTTCTTCCCCAACTCATCTGCAGTATTGCATTGCCTATCTGCTAACCAGATTCTCATTTCCACGGGCAAAGTTCTAAGGACTTGTTCCCTCACCAAAAGGTTCATAGGTAGGCACTAGGCTATTGGCCCTAGGGCCTATACAAGCCTAGCCAAAAAGGTACCCTGGCTTTCTCCACCCAAGAAAATTATTTTCCTGTGCCCCTGTCAAGCAGAGTCACAGAGGTCATCCCCGGGTGAATTTCCTATTTCCCATCCTATCAACAAAATTTTTCTTGAAGAGTGCTAATGAGGAGCTTTGTTTGATATAGATAGGTAGTTTGTTCCAGAGTATGGGAAGTCTCTTGGATAGGAATCTATCCCTCCAGCTTGTTCTGTTTATTGTGGTGACAAGGTTTAGCTACCTAGAATGTGTAGCTCAGAGGGATTGGGATTTCTTTAAGTGGAGCATGTCCAGCAGCTCTGGGTTTGACATAGCTTTGTATGTTAGGCAGAGATCGCCTCTGAGTAGGCGATATGCGAAGGAGTAAAGCTGGAGTTTTTTTGAGACGGTCTACATAGGGCATCTGTTTGAGGCTGGTAATCCTCTTTGTGAGGCATTTCTGCAGCCTTTCCAGTTGTTGTAGATGTCTTGTGAGGTAAATACCAAAAGGGGCATTGTACTCTATAATAGGTCTAATGAGTGACAAGTAGAGGGGAACAATGACCTCTTTTTTCCTGGATGAGAAACCTTTTGTGATGAGGTGTGCCACATAGAAGGATTTCCTGACTACTGTGGCAATGTGATTATCAAAGGAGAGACTACTGTCCGCCTGTGTACCCAGGTTCTCTTATCACACTTTTGGTGTTAGGTAGACTACCACCTATGTGGTAGCTCATGGGTACAGAGTTTTTACCAAAGGGGATGACAATGCACTTTTTGGCATTGAGCTTGAGGCCATGGCTTTGACACCAGGCATCTGTCTCAGTGAGGCCCTTTTGTAGAATATCCACATCATTAGGAGTTTCAGTTATGGCTCCTAGTTTGCAGTCATCTGCAAACTTCGTTAGCCAAAGACCTTCTGTGTTAGCCTGTACTTCAGAAAAGTAGATACCAAACAGGAGAGGACCCAGGACAGAACCCTTGTGTTACTCCACTTGTCACTGGTCTGAAGTCAGATTTAGAGTCTGCTACTTTCACAGTGTGGGTTCTATCAGTGAGCCATTTGGTAACCCATCTTGTGACATAGGGATTTATACCTAGTTTAGTGAGTTTATCTATAATTCCAGAGTGGGGGATGGTGTCAAAAGCCTTGGCGAGATCTAGATAGGCTGTGTGATCCACCTTACCCTCATCTACGACTTTGGTGACTGCTTCAAAGAAGTCAATCAGGTTTAGGAGACATGATCTGCCTTTTACAAACCCAAACTGGGTGGGGTCCAGTGTTTGGAGATTACCAATGTCTTTGTTTATAAGTTCCATGATGCTACGTTCCATGGTCTTGCAGACTAGGCTCGTTAGGCTAATGGGATGGTAGTTCCCAGGGTCCGTGGTGGCTCCCCCTTTGTGGAGTGGGGTAACCATCGCTGTGCACCATTCAGTGGGCACAAAGCCTGAGGTGAGGCTATGACTGAACATGGTGCTTAGGTGGGGTGCCAGTTCATTCTGTAGTTCATGTAGAATGCAGCCTTGGATATTGTCAGGTCCCATGGATGCTGTGTTCTTGGCTTTGAAGAGTGTGTTTTTTACCTATGCAGCCGTGATTACAGGAACTTTGCATTCTTCCGGTATAGAAATGGGCCTTTAGGGGATGAGGGGGGTAAAGTTAGCACTGAACCTATCTGCCAGGATGCTGGCAATATCAGTTGGTTCTGTATATTTAGTGCCATTGTGCTATCAGAGCAGATCTGAGTGTTGCCATTGAGATTCTTGACATAGCTATAGAATGCTCTGTGGTTGTCTATAGAATCAGCGGTGATTTTGTTTTCAGAACTAGCTTTGGAGAATTTTATGAGGGATCTCAGCTTCTTACTGAGGCTGACCAGGGAGTTCTTCCATTCATGGACTTTTACTCTTTTCTGCAACAGTTTCTTTCTTCTGTTGTAGAGTTTGTTTATGGCAGGGGACCACCAGATTGGCTTCCTTTTTTTGGGAGGATAGCATCTTGGTTCTGTTAGGGATAGCATGATCCATGCACTTATGTAAGTGCTTATAAAGTGCATTTGTGTAGGATTCAGCAGTCATACCTCTATTGTCCGTCTGCATGGGTGTCATGAAGTTTGCCACTTCTGTCTTAAGAAGTGTGAAGTTGGCTTTGGAAAAATTTTTCACGGTGGTTTCCCTAATGGGGGGTGGGGGTGGGATGTGGATGTCTAGGCTGATTAGCTTGTGGTCAGATCTGACCAATGAGGAATTGACCTCTTCTGTGGAACACCAGTCGCCCATGTTGGTAATGACTAGGTCTAGGATATTACTGCCCCTGGTGGGGGTGTGGATAAGTTGATCCAAGGCATTTGAATTTATGAAGTCCAGAAAACATTGAGCATAAGAGTTGGTACATGAGTACTTTTCCCAGTTAATGGTGGGGTAGTTGAAATCGTCCATTATTAGGGTGTTGGGCTGTACCCTAATATTTTCCAGTGTATCAAGAAATGAAGAGTGGGAATCCTGGGGCATGGTGGGGAATCTGTAGCAAGTTACAATTTGGATTGCAGTCTTGCCCAGAGTTAGTTGCACTTGGATAATCTCGGATGCATTATGCTGAGCAACTAGCTTCGAGGTGTGGATATCCTTAATGAATATGGACACACCTCCAACTTTAGTGTTTCGGTCCAGATTAAGTGGCTGAAAGGTGTGGTATGAGTTATAACCTGGTAATGCAGGGGTGCTATCTGAAGCCTTGAACTAGGTCTCTGTCACTGCACAGATGTCGATGTTCTCCATTTTAAGGAGTGCTCGAGTGAATGCATTTTGGGGTTTAGACTTCTAGCATTGAGTAGTATTACCCTCAGATTTTGCTTGCTTGTACCTGTTACGGTGGTGAATTTGTCATTTGAACCTTGCCTAAAAAAGGCACTATAGGGGTGGCAAGAGCCTTAGCCAGTATCCAGAATGCCAAGGGTGACAGGTGCAGACCATCTCTGGCAAAGCATCATGGTCTGTTGATCATGTCATCTCAGGCAGACAGATACTGGATCCCCTTAAAGTGACACCAGAAGCTTAGCCGATTGTTGACATCAATCATTTTGTCCTTTTACTGTGGTATCATTCTGGGTGATGGCAGGATGCTACTCAGGGCTAGGGTCATACCTGCCTGGGCTACAAGATCGGAGAACTCCTCCATATTTCTTTTCATGTAGTCCAGGGAGGTACATCTCAGGTCATTCACACCAACATGGACAATGACAGAGTCATATTTGTACTTGTTTTGGAGTGACCTGAGTGTGTGTGTTATGTGCAGAATCCTGGCACCAGACAGGCAGCTGACAGTACCTTTCTCCTTGTTTAGCCTGGTGAGTGGAACATCAGTGTGCCTGACTATGTCACCTATAGGTTCATAGGTTCATAGGTTCATACTAGGCTATCTGCCCAAGGGCATTTATAAGCCTAGCCCATAGTTATTTGGCTTTCGCCACCCCTTTAGTTTGAATAAAACTATGCCTATTATTTTGCTGTGCCTCTGTCAAGCAGTGACACTGAAGTAATCCCTGGGGTATATCTGCGATCTCCCATCCATTGGTCAAGATTCCTCTTGAACAAGGCCAGCAAGGTGCTCTGCCTCACATGTACCGGGATTTTGTTCCACAGCATAGGGAGTCTCTGGGTGATGAATCTGTCCCTCCAGCACGTTCTATTAATAAACGTGTCAAGGTTTAAGTCTCCCGCCCTTGTGGTTCTGAGGGATCTAGATTTTTTGAGGTGAAGCATATTCATCAAATCTGGGTTTGACATGGCCTTATATGTCAGGCACAGGTCACCTCTGAGCAAGCGGTATGAGACTGAATAGAGTTGGAGTTCTTTCAGTCGGGCAGCATAAGACATATTTTTGAGACCCTTTATCCTTTTGGTGAGGAACTTTTGGGGCCTTTCCAGCTGCTGCAGGTGTCGGGTCAGATACATTCCGAATGGGGCATTGTACTCAATCATAGGTCTAATGAGTGATGAGTACAGCGGGACGATGACCTCCCTTGATCTAGATGTGAATCCCTTCATGATCAGGTGGGCAATGTAGAAGGTTTTCCTAACTACTTTAGCAACATGAGTGTCAAACAAAAGGCTACTGTCAACCTGGGTCCCCAGATCCCTGATGACTTCTTTTGTGCTCAGTGGATTGCCACCTATATGGTAGCTAGGGGTAACCTTGTTTTTCCCGAAGGGTATGACTATGCATTTCTTGGCATTTAACTTTAGGCCATGGCTCTGGCACCAGTTATCCGTTTCTGTGAGGCCCTTCTGAAGGATATCTGTGTCAGATGTGTTTTCGACTATGGCCCAGTTTGCAGTCATCTGCAAACTTTGTCAGCCATAACCCTCCTGCGTTTGCTTGTACTTCAGAAAAGTAGATGCCGAACAAGAGTGGACCCAGGACTGAGCCCTGTGGGACACCACTTGTGACAGGCTTCGAGTCTGACATGGCTCCAGCAACTCTGACCCTGTGGGTTCTGTCACTTAGCCAGTTTGCAACCCATCTTGTGATGTATGGGTTTACATTCAAGCTGATGAGTTTTTCGATGATACCTGAGTGGGGTATTGTGTCGAAGGCCTTTGCCAGGTCAAGGTAGGCTGTATGGACTGCCTTTCCCTCATCAATGGCCTTGGTGACTGTCTCAAAAAAGTCAACCAAGTTCAAAAGGCATGATCTGCCTTTGACAAAGCCAAACTGGGTTGGATCCAAAGTCTGCAAGTTCCCTATGTCTTTATTTATGAGTTCCATTATGATCCTCTCCATGGCTTTGCAGATAAGGCTTGTCAAGCTAATGGGACGGTAATTTCCAGGGTCGGTGGAGGCACCGCCCTTGTTAAGTGGGACCACAGTCGCCGTGCGCCACACCTTGGGTACATATCCTGAGGTGAGGCTAAGATTAAACAGCTGTCCTAACTGCGGGTTTAATTCCTCATTGAGTTTGTGGAGCACACAGCTGGGGACACCATCCGGTCCCATGGATGCTGTGTTTTTTGCTTTGGAGAGAGCAGTTCTCACCTGGGCGTTGGAGATGTTTGGGGGGCTACAATCCTCTGGTATAGATATCTCTCCTTTTGGGGGGGAGGGAGAAGTTTGCACTGAACCTGTCAGCCAGTATGTTGGCAATGTGTGTAGGTTCAGTAATCTTCACATCATTTTGAACTAATTCTGAGCATATCTGGGAGTTTCCTCCTAGGTTTCTAACATAGCTAATGAAGGCCTTATGATTGTCTTTTGAGTCCTTGGCGATTTTTCTCTCAAAATTTGCCTTGGATGATTTTATGAGAGCTCTTAGTTTTTACTTATAATGATCAAAGGTGTCTTACCTTTCAAGGATTTTGCTCTATCTTGTAGTAGCTTCCTCCTTTTGTTGTAGAGCTTGTTTATGGCTGGGGTCCACCAGACTGGACGCTTGCCTTTGGTACAAAGAGTCTTAGTTTTGTTTGGGATTGCCTGATCCATGCAGTCCTGTAGGTGCTGGTAGAAGGCATTTGTAAGTGATTCAGCGGTTTGAGTAATGTTTACCACTGGCTCAGGGGCCTTAAAGGAGACCACACTAGTTTTTAGAAGTGTGAAGTTGGCTTTTGAGAAGTTTTTCACTGTGGTCTTTTTTATTTCAGGTGGGGGCGGGATGAGGACCTCCAGCGAGATTAGTTTATGATCTCATCTCACCAGTGAGGGGTATACTTCCGGTGTTGAACATTGTGATCCCATGTTCGTGATGATGAGATCAAGTATGTTTTCTCCTCTTGTGGGGATGGTGACTAGTTGTTCCATGGCATTTGAGTTTATGAACTCCAGGAACCTTTGGGCTAGAGTGTTTGGGCTTGAGTAGTGTTCCCAGTTTATATTAGGGTAGTTGAAGTCACCTAGTATGATGGTGTTTGGAGATACATTTATCCCCTCCAATGTTTTCAGGAAGGCCATGTGAGGTTCCTGAGTTTGAGAGGGTGGCCTGTAACATGCTACAAGAGCAGTCTTGCCTATGGTTAATTGCACCTGGATGGTCTCCGATGCATCATGAGTTGCCACCAACCTTGAGGTGTGGGTGTCCTTTATGAATATGGACTCCCCCCCCCCTTTCTTGGTGTTGTCCGGATTTTGGGGCTGGAACGCATGATATGAGGTGAAACCTGATAGTGCTGGGGTGCTCTCAGGAGCCTTGAACCAGGTTTCTGTCACAGCACAGACATCAATGTTCTCCATACTGAGAAGGGCCTTGAGTGCGTGCATCTTGAGATTGAGACTTCTGGCATTGAGCAGCATTACCCTTAGTTTTTCCTTTTTGTGTTCTAGGGTGGTAGGTTTAGAATTTGAGCCTTGCCTAAAAAGGCACTATGGGGTGGCAAGAGCCTTTGCCAATATCCGGAAGCCTAGGGGTGACAGGTGCAAGCCGTCCCTTGAAGCAGCGTGGCTTGTCCAGCATGTCATCCCAGGCAGACAGACATTGGATCCCCTTTGAATGACACCAGAATTTAAGCCAATTATTAAAGCTGATCATCTTATCACTGTATTGTGGCATCATTCTAGGTGAAGGTAGGATACTGCTCAAGGTCAGGGTCATACCTGCCTGGGCTACATAATCAGAGAGCTCCTCAATGTCTCTTTTCATGTAGTCCAAGGAGGTACGTCTCAGGTCGTTGACACCAGCATGGACAATGACTGAGTCGTACTTGTACCTGCTGTTGAGAGACCTGAGTGCTTGCGTTATGTGGCAGATTCTAGCGCCCGACAGGCAGCTTACTGTGACCTTCTCCTTACTCAGTCTGGTGAGCGAGACGTCAGTGTGTCTGACTATGGAGTCACCTATGACAAGTATGTTTGGTGTTGTATTTGGCCTTAAGGGCAGTGACTGCTTTGCACACTGATTTTGTTGTTTATGTGTTGTTTGTGTGGTGTATTGAGTTTGCAATTGCTTGGGTGTCTGCTTTGGAGGCCTCTGCTGTTTAGGTAATTTTTACTCAGAGCCTCCGAGTATGTCTTAGTGTGTTTATGTGTTTGATTCAGTGGTGTGGTTGAGTTATGTGAGACTGGTATTGTGGTGTGTGTAGTTGCCTTCTCCTCCTGCCTGGTCTTGCCAGTCCTGAGTTGAGAGAGCTCAGCCTCCAGTCTGGCTAAATAGCTGCATCTCTCACAAGTGTTAGTGTTATGTGGGAGGAGGAGAGGGTTGTCCGTGTACATGAGGCAATTGTAACATTGTCTCAGAATACCAACTGGGCAGGAGAGGACGCCAGCATCTGACCCTTCGACATGCTAGAAAGAATTATGAGTTGGTATGAGACAGAAAAGTAGTGGGCTTAGCAGGGAAGTGGGCACTCCTGGGGGGGTTTGCTAGTGAGAGCTTTGTATAATATAGGAGTGCTTGACCTGCAAAGAGAATGCTTATAAGACAAGGGATATGCTTATAAGACAAGTGCTGAGCTTTTTGAGAAGAAAAAGCTATTTGGAACAAGTGCTGCACTTTTTAGTGTATGTGTAAACTGTTTAGGTTCCTAACAGAACAGTTCTAAGGGAAAAATTGAAGAACAGACTTTCTGGAGCCAGAAAGAGTTTAACCTTGTTTAACCGGCGCTGCCCGATGCTGCTCTAGTGGCAACTCCGCGCTAAATCGTGCTAAAGCACGTTAAAGCGTGCTTGATAGCAGGGACTGGAAAGCAGCAGGAATAGACCCAAAAGGGGCAATAAAACTACAGTTTCAAGTCAGTAACCACCGCTACGGGGGGCAGGGAAGCTGCTCAATGTTATTCACTGCCACTGATCAACAGAGAGACCCTCCTTCAGCCCAAGCAAAAATGGCCTCACAGAAACTTTCAAACAGTTCAGGAACAGCAAGCCTGTAACTGAACTTTTTTAACTCTCAGAAAAGTGGGAAAAAAGCAAGATTTTTTTTGTTTTTGTTTTTACAGAGATAGCAGAGGTTCACAAGTAATATCAAGTTATAACAGTGCAGTAAATGACCCCACACAAGAGTGCTAGGTCAAGGACAGAAAATATGCAAGTTTTAGAAAAACGATTTAAAATTAAGTGCAAACAGGAAATTCAGCAAACAGCTTTTGGTTGTGCTCTAAATACAGCTACTAATACAGAAATCAAGTTTAACAAGCCAGAAAATGCTCAAGCTAGGCAGCTATGCAGAAAAACTTAGCAAATAAACAGAGAAAAATACTTAAAATCTCAAAAGTGGTTCCCTTCTTCTCTCAGCGTTTTTTCCTCTTGGAGGGTGCTTCACCAACAGCCAACAAGCCTGAAAAGACGCCCAAACCACGAGGCAACTAGGTTTTAAGAGAGGAAGATGAAGGAGTTATGGAAATGACCCCTAGTGGCCAATAAAACTACAGTTTCAAGTCAGTAACCACCTCTACGGGGGGCAGGGAAGCTGCTCAATGTTAGTCACTGCCACTGATCAACAGAGAGACCCTCCCTCAGCCCAAGCAAAAATGGCCTCACAGAAACTTTCAAACAGTTCAGGAACAGCAAGCCTGTAACTGAACTTTTTTAACTCTCAGAGTTAAAACCGTAACAGGTACAAGCAAGCAAAATCTGAGGGTAATACTACTCATGACTAGAGTGTTGGGTACACTATTATGCCTTATGGGCTATGGTTGAGTGGCACACTGAGTTTGTGGGCTATGTGTCATTTGGGTTGTGTTGGGGGATGGAGGTTGCATGCGTTTCTGCTTTGGAGGTCTCTGTTGCTTGAGCAGATTTGTATTGAGTGCCTCCGTGAATGTAGGTATGTGTTTTGTGTTGTTATGTGTGTGTTTTTGTGGTGAAGATTTTGAGGGACTATGTGATGAGTGTGGTGTGGTGCAAGTGTTTACCTTCTCCTCTTGACTGTCTAGTCCAGTCTTGGGTGAAGAGAGCTGTGCTTCCAGTTTGGCTATATACGTGCATGTCTCACAGATTGTAGTGTTGGGTTGTAGGAGGAGAGGGTTGTCTTTTTACATGAGGCAATTGCTACATTGCTCCAAGATGCCCAGATTCATCAGGTAGACAGGAGAAAACACCAGGAGCTGACCCTTAGACATGCCTGGATAAGTGCTTATTTATTAAGGGCAAAAAACTGTTTTCCTCCAGACAAGTGAGGAAAGTTGAGTGCTGTAGTAATTTGTAGCTTATTTACTGCTTACAACAAGTTTTGAAAAAGTGCTGAGCTCAAAGAAACAGATTTGAGTGCTAAAACTAAAAAGCTGGCTAGTTGCAAGGGAAAATTTGAAGAGCAGACTTTATGGCGCCAGGAATAGTTTAACCCTAGCTAAGCGGTGATGCATAAAGTGTATTTTTTTTATATAACAGTAGCAAATGAGCAGACTGATTTAAACAAATTAACCAATAAAAAGCTAAAAACTGAGCCCCGTTCCAGCAGTCTTCAATCAGACAAGTTCTAACTGCACTCAAAAAACACCAGCAACAGCAACAACGAAATAAGAAACACAATTCCAGCACTACACCAGCAATTCTTTATTTAAAAAGTGATCTGGTACCTCGGCAATTCGCCTTCATGGATCACAATTGCTTCTAGCTTAAAGCAAGTATATATGCACACACAAATTAATTCACAGCTGTTATCAATTAATTAATTCATCAACAAACATTTAAAGCAATAAATGCATATAATGAATGTTTAAAGTTTGATAAATACAATATTATGAAAAACACATAAACAAAATAATGAATGCATGAATAAATACATAAATTAAATAGCCAATTCCTGATTTAGACCAAAGGGCTTCAAAGTTTTATATTTTAAAATCATTCTAGTTTCTAATTCAAGTAATTTAACCACATAATTTGTGCATATATACTTGCTTTAAGCTAGAAGCAATTGTGATCCATGAAGGTGAATTGCCGAGGTACCAGATTGCTTTTTAAATAAAGAATTGCTGGTGTAGTTCTGGAACTGTGTTTCTTATTATAAATTCTAACTGTACACTCCTGACACTAGGGTGCAAGGGAACCTTCTCCAAAAAAAGATGGGCTGGATTAGTGCTCAAGTTATACAAACAAAGCTAGATTCAGCAGGTCTGAATTTAGTCTATACTACAGCAAACAAGGTGTACCAATTTCAGAAAGAAACAGTTCAAATAAGCAGGCACAACAAGCCTTTAACCAGAAACTCCCAGCTCAGAAGGGCAGAATGTACCCTCTCCTCCCACAAGAGTGCAGACCACTCCTTCCTAGTGTAGAATAACTGGCCCAAAGCCCAAGTGCTTAAACCAGAACTAATACACTCTTCGAATAACAGACACTAAGCCTTCAATCAGCAACTCCCAACTTAGAAGGATGTAAGCTACCTGTCCTGCCACAACAGTGCAGACTACAAACCTTCTTAATGTAAAACAACTGGTCTTAAGCCCAAGCACTTCAACCAAAGGCTTAGAATAACAGTTACAATTTAATGAGGCTACTAACAAGCAGTAATAAATGCAGCAGAATAAATGCAATAAAGTAGGAAGAAACACAAATACAGTAAAATCAGATTAATAAAGTGCAATTTTTTTATAACAATAGAAAATGAGCAAACTGATTAAAACAAATTACCCAATTAACCAGTAAAAAAGTTCAAAATTGAGCCCTGTTCCAGCAGTCTTCAATCAGACAAGTTCTAACTGCACACTCCTGCCACTAGGGTGCAGGGGAACCTTCTCCAAAAGAGATGGCCTAGATTAGTGCTCAAGTTATACAAACAAAGCTTGATTCAGCATGCCTGAGTCTAGTCTATGCTACAGCAAACAAGGTTTACCAGTTTCAGAAAGAAACAGTTCAAATAAACAGGCACAATAATCATCCTTTAACCAGAAATTCCCAGCTCAGAAGGGCAGTATCTAACCTCTCCTCCCACAAAGGTCTGCACCCCTTCAAAAGTGGTGACCTGACATCCACTCACCCACCTAGAAAGTAAGTACTTAGGTCAGCAATATATTCACACACATTATTATTTGCCTTGCGTCTGTGCTCATAAAAAAATTTCCTATAAGCTTCAGATGTTAACTTAAAACATTCTAAAAGACAGTTTTTGACAGTATTATAATTGAAACAATCAGTACCAGACAATTTAGAAATAGCAGTTACAGCTTTACCATGGAGTAAGGGGGGGGGTCAGGAACCGTACCCAGTGGTTCACCATTATACTGTTTACAAGCCCTTTCAAATATATAAATGAAACTGTCAAAATTATCCCCCACTGTAAATTATGGTAGAAATTTAATGAGCTTTGTTGCTTCTGGGGTTCAGTTACTCCGTTTCTCATTACCTCCATGACCCTGGTGAAGAGTCAACATTTCCTTTTCATGTTGCCTCTGCCTCTCCTTCTCCTCAGTTTCCAGATGTCACAGTTTTTCATTTTCCTCAGCCTCCAAACATCACAGTTTCTCATTTTTCTCAGCCTCCAGTTGTCTCAGTTTCTCTGCTGCTTCTATTTCCAAATGTTTGGCCTCCAGTTCAAGCCTCTTTAACTCCATATGATTTTAAGTCTTTTGTGGAAAGGTTGAACTGTCTATTTCCTGACAGTTGCACATCTGCAAGGTCAGCCTGGTTGTCATCTTGATTGCTGGTCTGCAATGCAGCTGTGCCCAAGGCTGCAATCATTTATTTCTGCTTTAGTCAGGTTGGCATGCACCAGCCCTTTATCCTGGCACATCTCAGCCAAATGGCCCTTGTCAGCTTGCCATACTCCTCTGCTGACATGCTTCCCTGCTCTCCCTGACTAACTAAGCTAATAAAAAAATAAAACAATTGTGATATGAAACTCCGAATGTTCACTGTGTGACTGATTGAGAGTATAAGCACCTTCAGTGATCACTGTTTACAGGCTACAGGAATTCAATATTTACACCACTGCAAGCCAATTAATATGTGATGTGGATATTCCACCACTGCCAACCAATTATGTGATGCTCCCACCCTGGCCCAGTAATCAAGGAGCCTCAATCCTCACCACTGGCAACAGTGGGGTACATACACACTGGGAGGATGACAAGTACACACACACACACACACACACACACACACACACACACACACACACACACACACACACACACACACACACACACTAAAGTTCAATTTCCCTTAAGAGCACACAGAGATCACAGTCAGTCTGGGAATGGTTTCTCCCTCTTTCTCTAGATACCCAATAAGACTTCCTATTGGTACAGCTATAGAGTAGAAATCTTAGCTGAGTGGCCACACTAAGACCCCCAGCACCCTCTCTGTCCAACCAGTGCTTTCTATCCCTGTCCAAGTAGATCACATACACACACACACACACACACACACACACACACACACACACACACACACACACACACACACACACACACACACACAAACACACACACACTTACTTTGAGATTTAATTTATATACAAACACACACATACACCTGGGAAAGGCTGGCACAAGTTTACTAGCTATGCCCCCTACTGGCCAGACTATAAGGTAGTTCCGACTGACACAAGCCACTCTTTATCAGCTACTTTAAGGCCCTTAGCAAAGAGTGTCCAGTCCTACTGTGTAATGTTTCCATTAATCCAAATGGTAGTTTGACCAAGCCAGGCTATTAGAAGTAGCCTGTATAGTGTCACCAAATAGATATACAAGTACTCTAACAGCGTAAATATCTCTAAACAGACCAGCCACAATTGAAAGGTTTAAATATATTTAATAATAAATAATAAAAGAGCAAGAAAGTACTCAATAAATCATCATAGTAACTTCAGAGTTCAAAATCACATGCCTAAAAACTTATTTACAGCAAGGCAAGTGCAGAAGGTGGCGAGTGGATGTTTCCAGATCAAATACAAGATACAAAGTACACTCTGTCTCTCAGAGACTTCTTAAATTAATAACAAATATTACTGCTGGGTTAGCTTGGATGACATCACTTTTTGTCACCTGAGTTTAGTTCCCAAGCTAAACCTCCATTGTCAGAAACTATCAGCATTTAACATCTCCCTGTGAAAATACATAGTCTTCAGATGTTTGCAACCAGTGGAAGACATAAAACAATAAAACACTTACAAAACAATGCAGAAGGTACCCTTGTTCTATCTAGACACTGTGCCTGCTACTGCACTGAAACTGAGAGATAACATCTCTTGGTTATGGACCATCAATAAAGTACTTTAATGTCAACTATTCTTAAGTTTTGCAAGTTAACCTTCTATATTCCAGTTTCAACTGTTAAAAATATATCCATTCACCCAGTTACAACAGTTTATATATTTCTGTTCTAATCCAGCAGGGTACACTATGGATACATCTAGGCTCAGTACTGTACAAACCCTGTTCAACACACACTTCTGTATCAGCAGTTTAATATACACATAGCATACAGTTCTAATATATTTGTAAGACAAGCATATGAATCCTGTTGATATTCACATATGACACATGATTATTTACAAAACTCCAGATAGCTGTGCTGGCAGTATCTCCTTCTGTCACACTTCTATATAAATCATATTAATATTCACAAATGACATATAATTATTTACAAAATTCCAGCTAGCTGGGCTGACAGTATTTCCCTTTGTCACAGCTCCAAGCAGCCATGGTGCAGTTTTTGGGTAGGAATGACTGGCAATCTTGCTGTCATACCTCTCAACTGTCCAGATTTTCACAGAATGTCCAAATTTTTGCCTCATATTTTTGATCCGTTCCTCATAAATAATGGCAAAGATTTGAGTGTCAGCCTTCATATCCGTCAGAAAACACCCGCCAATGCAAAACCTGTTATTCTAGCAACTTTATAAACTTATAACAGTATTAAATTTGTCCCTATTTTTGTGCCTTTACTCCATCAATTATTTGTGGCTTTGTCCAGATTTCTTCTCTGAAGGAGTTGAGAGTTATGCTTGCTGTGCATGTTGCTCTGGAATACACTGATGCCAGTAACTTTGTATAGAGGGTACTGGCGGCATACTGTACTGATAACAGCCACAGGAGCATGTAGGGGACATGCAGACTACTGTGCTGTGTATACTGATCCTCATCCCCATGTGGGTTAGGTATGACAGCCATTACTCTGATAACATGAGTAGTGTGCTGAGGTACAGTTCACAGTCCCAGACATAACCCTAGGTAGTGCACAGCACTGATGCTGATACATACATGGGATTCTCAGTCAATTACACAGCTGTCAGTACCATGGACCAGAAGGCAACCACACTGTTTCTGGTAAGTATAGTCTTAGCCATCCATAGAGGATGTGATTTAGTGGTCTAAAGGGATGCTTTTTTAGCTTTCTCATGCCATAACAGAAGTATATCCGTGACATAACATGTATATAGTGCAAATATGAGTTACATTTGGGATCACTGCATAGAATATTTTTAGAAAATTATAAATGAAGCTAATGTTGCACCTGCATGGTATCTGATACAGTAGCTATATACTCAAAAGTTAGAGAATAAAAGAGCAGTAGTGCTGTAACACACTTACCATTGCCACACAGAGTGTAACCACCACAGAAGAGTGGTGGGAAGATGTTAAATACTTTAAGCACTTTGGTCGGACTTTTAAAAAAGTTTGACTGAAGTGTTCTAACAGCTTCCCACTGCTCTTTTGTAGTGACCATTGTTTGCTGTAATATCCTAGTGCATGACTAGAGCTTAAAAGTAGTAAAAGGTACTTAATAAAAGCTTGTTAAGAACCTTTCTGATTTCAGAATAATGCTTAACAAGCATGTCTTTTCCCAAATTCAGAGCATAATCATGGTAATCCATACATTGTAAGTCATTATCTATCAAAATAAGGCATAAAATGCATCACAGAACTCAAGAGCTTGGCAGTGTCCAAAACTCAGGTTGTGGAGGTAGATTTTGACACAAGTTTAGTGAAGACTTCTGCTGTGGACCCACCTTCCACAACTGGCCCTGCTCAGTGGTGTGCACACTAGGATGCAATAGCTTGTGTGTGGTGGATGGAGTTTGGGGAGGCTGGGAACAGTGAGATCACTGAGATTATTATTATTTTTAATTCTCCTCACAATCAGACATCAGAGGTGTGCACAGAAGGCCATTGTAACTTGCTTGGGACTAGGAACAGTGCGGTCTTTCTCTAATTTTCCTACGTACAAAAGGTCTCTATATTTTGTGATGGCTGTGACCATATAGTCATTATTTCTTAACTTTTTCAAACCATCATACCTCATAGGTGTGCACACAAGATCACTATCACTTGTTTATTGGCTTTTTACTGTCTAGCAGCAGCAGGCAAGAATACATGGCAGTGATTTTTTTTCACTTTTCTCACAATCATATATCAGAAGTGTGTACAGGTGGCTAACTTTGAGGGGTAAGTCTAAGGAGGTATATTGTGAGTGTATACATTGGATCTAATTAAAACATGTTATTATATTCTGTTTGCCAGATGGATACATAGAGGTGGCTGTCTTTTGGGGGTGAAGAGGAAGCTGCATGATGTGTGACAGCAACAACTAGAAAAGTATGACTGTGGCCATTTATCGTTCAGTGTCATAGGTTCATAGGTAAGTACTAGGCTAGATTTCATAGGTTCATAGGTAAGTACTAGGCTAGCTTTCATAGGTTCATAGGTAAGTACTAGGCTAGCTTTCATAGGTTCATAGGTAAGTACTAGGCTAGTTTTCATAGGTTCATAGGTAAGTACTAGGCTAGTTTTCATAGGTTTATAGGTAAGTACTAGGCTAGCTTTCATAGGTTCATAGGTAAGTACTAGGCTAGCTTTCATAGGTTCATAGGTAAGTGCTAGGCTAGCTGCCCTTGCAGGCCATTTTAAGCCTAGCCAGTTTCCCTTTTTGTGATCAAAATAATCTATCTCATTGGGTTATAGATAGGCCTTACCCATCCCATGGTTGATAATTGTACATAGATAATTTGAGGGAACCCATGCAAGGGATAAAGCATTTAGGAGCTGTCTCTGTCCATTAGTATTACAGGGGCAGTCCTGGAGTAAATTTTCTATTTCTCATCAATATCTGAGCTTGAATATGGGCATGGATAAACTTCACTTTACGTGGATGGGGAGTCATTTCCACAGTAGCAGTATCCTCTGCATAATATACCTGCCCTTCCAAACCATTCTGCTGATGACTCAGTATTTTTGATGTCATTTGACTTGCTGATGTGCAGTAAATCCATCAGTAATGGGTCAGAGGATGCACTGTATGCCAGCCTAATTTAACATCAATGGAATACACAGAAGGTGACTATCTTTTTTTATTTTGACAAGGAGATAGACAGTGTTGTAAAATATGATTCATGTATCTTTGCAAGCATTTATCTTCTCAGTTTATTGGGAACCAGCTTTTTGACAACTTTGGTCATTAAGTCTTGGGCACAAATTATTTCTTCCTTGAAAGGAAAAATAAGCCTGGATTTCGGTTCCCTATTAGAAGACGGAGACACATTCTTTCAAATGCATCTTGGTCGAAGTCAAAAGCCTGAAATGGCAAAATATCAAAGCAGCTTTTAAGCAAATTTTTTCCCTGGGAAAGAATTTGCTTAGCCACTTTGTTACTTTGCCATTTCCGGCACTGTTGTGCGGTCTCAGAGTTGGTATATTTAAGTAGGGGGTGGTGTGGGTGGCATAGCCCCCCACATCGGGGGGTGTGGTGGGCAAAGCCCCCAACTTATGTAATGTTTAAAGTATTTTATTTATTTTTTTTTTGTTGGAACAGCGATTTTTTTTCCCTAGGAAAACAATCGCTGTTCTGACAGTTCAAAATTGTAAGCTTTCGCTTACATTGGGTCGATTAATCACTGTTCACTTTTTTAAGCATTCGGTGATCTAATATAGACCCTGGATTTCTTTACTTGGTCAAGATTTTTGTCTAGGCCTTAACTGTAGCAAAAGGCTTGGGAAGTGTACTTCACAGCGTTTAGGACCCCATGGCTTCTGGGCTCCAAGCATTACAGTACAGTCCTGACTGTTTAGAGAGTGTTGAAAGGATGGAGATAGAAAATGAAGAGTAAGAATGATTTTTTTCTTTGGTCATTTTTTTTTTTTGTTCAGGCAATCTTTACCTGAAAAAGTTTGAAGAAAAAAAATCTCTAAAATACATCTCAGACCATCTAGAACCCAGTGGCTCCTGGGAGTTTGTCTTAATCTGATTATTTCCTTATTTATTATGGTGCAATCTTGGACAATTAGGATATATTGAAAGAATGCAATAAAAATCTACAACAAAGTATGAGAAAACAAAAAAACAGTAACCTGAATTGTGTGGGAAAGGGGTGTAAGGTGCACACTGGGGGTATGCAGGAGGGGACAGTGGACATTGGGGGGCCCATGGAGTCCTTCTACTACGGATGCATTTCATGAAAGGCCAGAGTCAAAATATTCAATTCTGCCAGGGACTGTTCCATTTAAGTTCATCAGACAGCTTATCAACAAGGTTTATTACATTCCATAAAACATTGTATAACACTGAGTAAGAAAAAAAAACATGCGAGATGCTTGGTTTTGTCAGATTTCTGGAATACAGCAATACTTTTGATTGTATCTTTATTTACTACTACACATCATATCATTGATTGCTTAATAAATTGTGTTAAACATGCCATTTTAGACACAGTTCTCAAGGGATTTAAGTTTAGTTACTGGCTTTGTCCTTGATGAGTAGGCACACTGCATTTGCACTTCCATAAGGGTGACCTTACAAATGATCTGGGTAATTACAGTTCTTTCAGCCTTGCAAGTCTCATCTGTAAAACCATGGGTTGTATTATAACTAAACTCATAAACTGCGACATCAAGACCCTTGTTACTTGACCCACAAAAGTTTGGCTTTATGAAGGGTAGATCTGTCTGACTAATGTGGTAAACGTCTTCAAAACAGTTACAGAGGCTGTGGATTGTGTCACATGGTGTATGCTGACCAGGCAAAGGTCTTCAACACAATTCCCCTGCAACATGATACAAAAGCTAATTGCTTTACAAACTGACCCATATGTCATAGGATGGATAGCAAACTGGCTGAAAGATGGAACCCATGTAGTGTGAGTTACAGGTGATGCCTCAGAATGTACGAAAGTGACCACTGGTGTTCCTCAGGGCTCAGAATTGGGAAATCTCCTTTTTGGTATTTATGCCTCAGATCTCCAAGTGGACAGCTAAGAGTCAAGACCTTTGGCTAACAAAGATTGCAGATGACTGCCAACTGAAGGTTGTTGTTAAGTCACTCTGCAACACCCAAACTGTATTGAATGAACTCTCTTCTAAACTCTTGGTATATTAAAAATGTTCTCAGACTAAATTCTGAAAAGTGCAGTACCATCCCTTTTTTTGCCACTCTCTCCTCTCATCATATTGTATAGACAATCCACGACTACAAAATGAAAATGCTGCCAAGGAGTGGGGTACGTGGGCTGATAGCTTCCTTTCTTTTGTCCATCACTTGACACTGGTTGTTAGGAGATCCTTTTATTTAGTCCGTCTAATTGCCAAAGGAATATTGTCACATTCGAAAGAGGTAATCACTCCTTTGTACTCAGCGCCAATCAAGGTGATCATTGAGTACAAAGGTAATCACTCGTTCGTACTCAGCACCGATCAGGGTGATTATTGAGTAGAAAGGTAATCACTTGTTCGTACTCAGCACCGATCAGGGTGATTATTGAGTACAAAGGTAATCACTCCTTTGTAGTCAGCACCGATCAGGGTGATTATTGAGTACAAAGGTAATCACTCCTTTGTAGTCAGCACCGATCAGGGTGATTATTGAGTACAAAGGTAATCACTCCTTTGTAGTCAGCACCGATCAGGGTGATTATTGAGTACAAAGGTAATCACTCATTCGTACTCAGCACCGATCAGGGTGATTATTGAGTACAAAGGTAATCACTCCTTTGTACTCAGCGCCAATCAAGGTGATCATTGAGTACAAAGGTAATCACTTGTTCGTACTCAGCACCGATCAGGGTGATTATTGAGTACAAGGGTAATCACTCGTTTGTACTCCGCACCGATCAGGGTGATTATTGAGTACAAAGGTAATCACTCCTTTGTAGTCAGCACCGATCAGGGTGATTATTGAGTACAAAGGTAATCACTCCTTTGTAGTCAGCACTGATCAAGGTGATTATTGAGTACAAGGTTAATCACTCCTTTGTAGTCAGCACCGATCAGGGTGATTATTGAGTACAAAGGTAATCACTCGTTCGTACTCAGCACCGATCAGGGTGATTATTGAGTACAAAGGTAATCACTCCTTTGTAGTCAGCACCGATCAGGGTGATTATTGAGTACAAAGGTAATCACTCGTTCGTACTCAGCACCGATCAGGGTGATTATTGAGTACAAAGGTAATCACTCCTTTGTAGTCAGCACCGATCAGGGTGATTATTGAGTACAAAGGTAATCACTCATTCGTACTCAGCACCGATCAGGGTGATTATTGAGTACAAAGGTAATCACTCCTTTGTAGTCAGCACCGATCAGGGTGATTATTGAGTACAAAGGTAATCACTCGTTCGTACTCAGCACCGATCAGGGTGATTATTGAGTACAAAGGTAATCACTCGTTCATACTCAGCACCGATCAGGGTGATTATTGAGTACAAAGGTAATCACTCCTTTGTAGTCAGCACCGATCAGGGTGATTATTGAGTACAAGGTTAATCACTCCTTTGTACTCAGCACAGATCAGGGTGATTATTGAGTGCAAGGGTAATCACTCTTTTGTACTCAGCACCGATCAGGGTGATTATTGAGTACAAAGCTAATCACTGCTTTGTACTCAGCACCGATCAGGGTGATTATTGAGTACAAAGGTAATCACTCCTTTGTAGTCAGCACCGATCAGGGTGATTATTGAGTACAAAGGTAATCACTCCTTTGTAGTCAGCACTGATCAAGGTGATTATTGAGTACAAGGTTAATCACTCCTTTGTACTCAGCACAGATCAGGGTGATTATTGAGTACAAGGGTAATCACTCTTTTGTACTCAGCACCGATCAGGGTGATTATTGAGTAGAAAGCTAATCACTGCTTTGTACTCAGCACCGATCAGGGTGATTATTGAGTACAAAGGTAATCACTCCTTTGTACACAGCACCGATCAGGGTGATTATTGAGTACAATGCCCCCTTGGAAGAGTATCAATCTCATTAATCATGTCAAACAATTAGCAAGACCCCAAAGGTTCCTAAGCAAAAGGATCACAGGCCTAAAGCTACCAAGACAAGCTGGAAGCTGCGTCCCTTTATTCAGTGTCATGCAGACATTTGAGGGGAGATCTACTGCACATTAGAGACCCAGATGATCCTGACCTTCTGTTTCTCTGCAAGTCCAACATCCTCATCAGTGCTAGAACCAGGGACCTAAATCTTAACCAATAGATAAATACAACACAGTGTAAGGCACTGTCTCCCAAACCTTTAGAATAAACTTTCCCTACATGCTAAGCAGTGTGATTCACTAACTTACTTTAAATATAAACTAGATGTCTAACAAGTATCCATAAATTTACTCTGGTCTGACTGGTATGGTCCTCCTGGAGAAAGAAAGTGCTGCCTGAGGGAGGGTACTGTCAAGGGGTGAATGGTCATAAGTCTCATTGGCCTTGGAATATCTATGAATCTGAGCTGTTTTTATGTCTCCCTTAGCTTCTCAGGAAATCTGTGCCTATTATTTTTTTATATTTTTTTTCAGCTCCACAGAAAATGTGTGGTTTTCTATCAAACCATTAAGGACTGAGCTCACCAAATGATAAGATGTTTAAGTCTGAGAATTCATATCCTTCAGAAAATGTATGCAAATACAAAAGCTGTTATTCCAGCAGCTTTCTAAATGATAGCAACAATATTTAAAATCTGTCACTTATTTTGGCTCTTTATCCCTCCATTATTTTTGGCTTTGTCCAGACCTCTTATGCAAAACTTCAGAGGTATGTTGAGGAATTACAGTCAGTCACTAATGTCAGACATTAAAGTTTCATATTTCTATTGTTCATAAAATGCATGTTGATGCTAAACCTGCTATATTACATTTTTAAATGAATTAATAATGTTTTCAAATTTTCCTTGGCTTTGATTTATTCCCTGTGTTAGTTTAGACCTGGTCTAAAATTCCTGAAGAAAAGTTGATCAGTATGTCTCAAAAAAAAAAAACACTTATACATATTTTTCCATGGTAACATTTGGGCATCTGGAATAAGGGAAGAAAATGATTTATTACTCAAATCGTCTTTTTTCTGTCTGCCTGAGCTTGCAGTTACCTTCAAAATGCAATACCAGCAGCAGTTTCAGGGCACATTGGACAGCTGTTGACCCCTCGCCTTATGGTTCTGGCAACCATAGTATTACTTACAAACTGGAATGAGAAACAAGCTCTAAGTGAAGACTATATACTAATGTATAAGTAATTTTAGTATGTGGTATAGTGTGATCGCTTCATTCCATCCATCAAGTCTAACTTACAGTACTTAACTTGTAGGAAGTAGTTATAAACCTGTAGAAATGAAAACATCATTAACTGTTATAATCTAGTTCAGCCAAGAAAGAAATAGCTAGCCCTAGTTAGGCTTATAATCAATCTGAGAAGGAATTTGGCTCATTTGAATGACGCCAATATTGTGCATACAAAATACGTGCTGATGATGATAGTTTGAACGGAGCAGCAGGTTCTTCACTCATCTATTGCGCTTTGTTGCACACTCCTGTGACAATTCTCTTGATCTGAATAAATAGCCTGAACCCCCACCTCAGTAGGTCTCTATCCCTCTCATCATGAGTCAGGGTATGGCTTAAATTCAGGAGCATGCCTTTAAAAATTATCTTGTTTGCTTATAAGCTTACTACAGTAACAACATTTATATAAGAAGTATTGTGTAAAAATATTAAAATTATTAAATATGTGCCACTTTAACAAACTAAACATGTTTTTTACATTGGCAAACTTCAAAAAAGCTTATATTTTTGAGGGATAGTTCAAAACATTGAAGGAATATCAAGGACATAGATGAGAAAATTCAGGAATGATTCAAAGCTGTGGACCCTGCTGCACAGAGATTATTATTATTATCATAATTATTGTCTCTTGGACGTTTTTCTCCTCTCTTTTTCCCTGTTATCCACTCAATCTCTCTCTCTCTTTCCTCTGCTTTTTAAACTTCTAGCCTCTGTCCACTGTATATCTTCTCTTTTTTTTCTACACTTTACTTTTTCACTTCTTTGCAGAATGATTCAGTGTTTATATTGCTTCATTGAGCATTACTTATGAAACTCACGATTATAAAAACCGAGTGTCACTTATTTATGTATATATTGTAAATACTGCATTTTATGTTGTGTGTTTTCCCTCTGGGACACGTCTAGTTGTTGACCTGCTGGTATGTTGAAAATAACTAGCACATAATGTATGCTGAAGGGCAAACTGAGTGCTTCACTCTAGGCCTATAACAGCTGCTGTTCCTGGCACCTGGTCCTCATGGGACTGTTATCCTTTAATATCATTACTTTCTGTGCATGCTACCTGATTTTCCAATGTATTAGCCTGGCTTGTATGTGTTGTTATAAAATGTATCCAAATCGGATTGCACTTTTTTTTAACATGGAGCTTAGTTATACTGACAACCAACAAAAAATGTTAAGGCTTTATTCAAACGTAATGGTAAAATAGCATAAAAGCCTCCAGTGCATGAGTATTTATATTATGTGTGCTTTTTCAAGTGTCTGAAACAGGAATTAAATCCACAGAATCATATAATAAAACATCACACGATCAATTTCCAAAAATTAGCTAATAATCAAAAATTTTAAAGCTCTCAACCTATGCGCAGGCCTCGCTAAGACTATTTAATTTACACCAGGAAGACAGTCATGTTTTAAGAAACACAGTCCACTGGTGTTTCCTATATTTAGTTAAACTATTGATGTCACTCATTCTCTCGTCCCACTGAATACGCTCAAAAGCATGTCGATGGCTTCTTCTAAAATATGTTTATATAAAGCGTTAATAGAAACGTGTCTTCTAATATCTGAATGATATTCACATATTCTCACCTTAAACGCCCTATTATGTTTTCTTATATACATTACATCACAAGCAGAGCATGCAGCTAAATAAATAATATTAATATTGTTATAATTAACAAACACAATGCTTTATTTTAATATATAAGCTAGTGGCTTTAACTTCTGTTTTAAACACTGAAAATATGTAGTATGAAAGCTTGTGTACAGAAATTTATATGTGAATAAGGCTTTTACATGGTTTTCCTGAACTTTTTCTAATCTTTGAAATGTGTTTCTGTACTCTGTTATACCTGCTATAGACATATGAAGTGAAAATGGACTATGCCCAGATCGACTATTGCATTTGATAAATATAAGAAAAAATACTAGTACTACTAATAAGAATAGTAATTGTTGTTGTTCTTCTTCTTATAAGTATTATTACTGCTGTTGTCAATATATTTTCCATGGGAAATAACTGCCACCAGCTTTCTATAAATATCGACTTGGTTAGTGATAGTAATATATAACTGGTAAGGATCAGAAATGCGCATGTTATGTCACATGATGGCAGCGGTTAATATCGTATCTTATGTGTAAGACATGGGTTTACTGTAAGTGCTCATGTGTTAGCAACTTTTGCAACACACTTGCTCGTTGCTACTTGCTTGAAAAAGCAAGTGCTACAACTCCCACTAGCCTGATCCCTCAAAACAACTTATCCCTTCTAACAACTGACCCTATAAAACTGTCTAGCCTTGCCACAGCCCAACTCCAACGATAAAACTCCCACCCATTTCCTAACCCAAGTCCTTGTTACCTTACCTTAAAAGTGTAACTCCCCTCCTTAAACCTAAATTGTTCAGTCACTTCATAACCCTAAAACTCTACTCTCTCTCTCTCCCTAACCCTAAAACTCCCTTCCCACTTCCTAAACCTAAAACTCTCCTCTTGCTCCCTAAAACTGACTCCCTTCCCACTCCCTAAACCTAAAACTCCCCTCCTGCTCCCTAAAACTAAGACTCCCTTCCCACTCCCTAAACCTAAAACTCCCCTCCTGCTCCATAGCCTAATCCTAAAACTCTGTTCCTGCTCCCTAACCCTGGAACTCTCCTCCAACTCCCTAAACCTAAATCTCCCCCAATCACTGCCTGAATCTACATTTCGCCCCTTCCCACACTTTCCCCAACTGCTTTCCCTAAGTCATATTTGAGTTAGAGCACAAGACACCATAAGACACAGTAATGTAAGCCCTCTGATCTGCACTTTTCCTGCAATTCCCAGAACATAAAAATGAACCAGACTTTACTAATGTAGAAATATATAATAAAGTTGCATTACTTTGTACCCTCATTTCTTTAACTGTTTACAGGTTTTATGCTTGTTAGAAGATATTGGAGACTTTGGTTGGACACTTTAGCTCTCAGATATTCAGTTCATCCCTTTTTACAAGAATTGTTCCTCACCTTGGGGATACATTAATAGCATTTATACTTTAAAAATTATTAACATGCATCTATGTCAGAAGAAATCATAAGGACAACAGTTGGATGTGCTGGTCTCTGCAGTTAACCAGATCCCAGAAATATGAGTAGTTGTGAATTTTCAAGTGAGACCAGGGTACAAAAATGAAATATAAAATAGCATATTGGCTTAAAAGCCCACTAACAACTGTTGTATACTCCCAAGCATATTATTTTCAAGATCACAGAGCTTTAAATCACTTCTCAGTGACACAGTTTTATCATTATTGACAGCTTCATGACATTACAGGGTCATTTTGGAAAACTCATTTCATATAATTTACCGTGCACTATTGACTAAAGTAGTAATTCAAGTACAGGTAGAAGTCTGCCTTTTTAAACTTTATTTTTATCTATCTATCTATCTATCTATCTATCTATCTATCTATCTATCTATCTATCTATCTATGTCTATCTATCTATCTGTCTATCTATCTATTTTTGCAGCTGCTCTAGGTAGTATAGCTTTATAACTGTGTTATGAATCACATCAAAGCAGGAGTTCAGTTATGAAAAATACTAACAGAACTGTTAGCTATCATTTTACGGACGCTTCCTAAAGTTCTGTATAATACATATACGTCCATGCCAGAATAATTGCTTAGTCAAAGTATTCTGCATTATTTCTGCATTGATCTCGGATGCATGTCACTGTAGCCAAAACATTATCTCAGAAATTTATCAAAAAACAGATAAGTGAAAATAAATTGGTAATAAACCACAGACAAATGTTATTTCACTGCTTCTGAATTGGCCTGGGGGGAGGGACTAAGGATTTCCTTCATAGCTAAGTAATACATTTGTACTGTATCAAAAATAAAATACCTAATTTTACAATACATGTGGTAGGAATTTACATGGAAAACAACACTTGTTTCACGCTATAAAAAGAGTGATACAATTATCTATACAAATGGGTTTTGCTGGGGGTGGAATGCAATGTCCTTTCCCTCTGTTGAACATACACATAGTCCATACCTTTTAGGTGATTATTTTTTTCTTTTATTTGTGATTAGCCAAGGAAAACATTTGGAGAACATCTATTGAATACACCTGCTGTTTTTTTTCCTCACAAATGAAGTCAAAGAAAGCAAGTTGTTTCCTAAAGTGAAGGTGTAATATTATCCCCCATACTGAAATAACATGGACAGCACCTTGTGAATCCAAGAATGATTGTTTATTGAGCTAACTATGTTCACTTGTTATTATGGAAGATTGCATCATTTCATACCTCTCAACCCCTTAGGGCAAGAAACCTGGACAAGGCCATAAATAATGGGGGGGGGGCAAAAGCCCCAAAAATAGGGACAATTTTTAAATACTGTTCTTATAAACTTGATAGAATAACAGGTTTTGCATTCACATTATTTTTTTTTTCTGGAGGATATGAAGTCTGAAACTTAAATGACTGTCATTATTTTCTGACTTTAGTCCTCAATGATTTGCTAATGGTTTGCTGGAAAAACACATTTTTTTGAGAAATAGACCAAAATATGAAGCAAAAATCTGGACAGTTGAGAGGTATGCATCATTTGCAAGATAGGTCTTATTATTTTGAAGGGGATTCATACCTGATGTCATTAGTTGTTAATAGCCCCTCTTTACTATTGCATTTTACCTATCATAACCAGAGAGTTAAACATTAGCTTCTGTTTTTATTTAATGACTATTGTTTTTTCTAATTTGTGTGTTTTGAATTAATATGAAAAAAAATATTGTTATATTCATCAATATGTATTCATTCTTTTGACAGTAGCTGAGGAAAAGAGCTACCAAACAACCCATCTACAATGAAGCCTGCTTTGGAATGGTGTTAGTGTACAGCTAATCACAAATCTCATACAAAGAAGTATGAACCATTTATTAAAACGTCTTTTAAGTCATTCTGGAACATAGCTGTTAAACGCAGAAATATATTAAGAATACCATAGGTGAGGACCTATTTTCCTAAAAAAATTACCCTTTTTAAGAAAGATTTTACAACACTTTTTAGTAACAGATGTAGGGTCAGCCTAGAGCAATGCATGATGAAGATACAGAGACAGAAGTTTCTAGAAGGCAGGAAGATGGATATCAGCAGCAATGTTAACAAGCATGGGGGGGCTACAGTTATAAAGTGCTGGATTTAGGGGTAATAGAGAGGTCTTGCAGTTACTTGGCATTTCCCAGAGTTCTTTTGTCCATCACAAATGACTTTACTAGAATATGTATTAAATGTATTGCAATCAAGGAATTCACAAAGTTAAATGTCCTTTGAGTGGCACTGGCATATGATCCATTGGACAATATTTTTATATCAAGTTATTTTCTTTTATATTTATTAACTGAGGTAGAGTACAAACCCGTACAGGTATATTTTAGGCTCAGCCCAGTACAAGAAGCAGAAAAAGGAAATATTCAAAGGTTTACAAGGAATATATGGTACAAATGGTATATGTATTTATAAAGACAGATAAGGCATAAAAATATGGTTGAACTAGTACATGCATTTCTAAAAAAAGAGTAAGCATTTAGTTTATAGCAGGTATATACAATGAAATAGGTGATGTATCATTTCACTTGCAATGTTTACATAGACATATAAAGAGGAAACTACCTGACCACCATAAACATGATACAGAAATAGCTACCAGTTAGGTAACAGGACCAGAGAAATGAGCACCACACAGACAGTTGCCATGGCAGCAAAGAATACACTGGCTTTGCATATCTCATTCCCTTCCTTGAGACTGAATGGAACAGCACCATGGCTAGGTCTTCTATCTGCCAAGACTTGCATTTATTAGATATGCAGATATATTCTATGTCTTTTAATTTCAGAAAACCTGTACAGGAAACAACAGATGCAAGGTAGTGTGCTTGGAGGGCAGGTGCGGGCAGACAGCCTTACTGCTTGCCAATGTCTGAATTTAAATGCATTGTTTAATGTCTGTGAGACACACTGTATGTTGGATGTGGATATTATTTTGTTGTTCATTATAAGCCAATGAATAATTAATCAAACTACTCTTTTGAAGGAAAGGTATGAGACCTCTAGAGATAAATCTGATGAGAGATAATGCAGACAAGCTGTCTCTATAATATTGAGATATGTAGCTAGCAACTGTTACGTGGCTATTGCTGTTGTATAAGTGCCCACATATATTGCATTACGAAAGTGCTACTAAATAGCGGAGATCAGCGTTATTATTTCCATTACTTGCTATGTTGTAACTCAAACGGCAAATCCAGTTGGTGTAAGTATATATATTTGCTCACTTGCTAAGTAGTGCCTGTGCATTGTTACTCCGCATTCACATACTAACCAAAGGGAAGAGAACATAAACATGAGATATTTACCCCAGTTTTCTAAATTTCATGATGTCTTCTCAAACGCATATATCATTTAGATGGATTGGCGTTAGTTTCTCTGAACAATTATCCTTGAAACCTGAATATTATCAGAGTATGAGTACTTCTTTAGTTTCTGAAAATACTGACTATAATTATAAATATATTTGTCAGCAGTACTTATTTCAGTACCCATTTTAATAGCATTGATAATGTGTATTAATAAAAAAATACTCTCCCCTTTCTTTATAAATTTAGCCTGAGAGGGGAATCTCCTCAAGCACTCAGGAGAGTGTCGCCATGACCCCGCAGGATTTGAACCGTGACCTGGATAAACCATTTTGGTGAATGTGGTAGCATCTGGTTGCACACTGGTGAAGCTTGACTTTGAGTGTCCACCCCTTGCTGTCCAAAGGACTGGTTTATCATCCTTCTTGGGATATAAAACTTTTCAAGTCATTTGTTTCCAGAACTGGTCACAGTCAATGCCCTGGTCTGTCGTGTTTCTTGTGGTATAAAACCTCTCACTCGTCTTCCTGGGAATATGTTTTTTATTTATTTTACCATTATGTTTGTTCATATATATGTGTTATGGTTAGGATCCTGATTGTTGCTGTCAAAGGGCGGGTGGAGACCCTCTTCACTTCGTGTTCCTAATCAGGTGATTCTCTTACAGTTAGTTATTTAGTAACTGGTTGTAAACCATTCATATGCTGAACATTTCTTAAATTAATTATATACCTTCTCTAGGAACCATAGCATCAATACAGCCTTGAGACACCATCCTTGAAACAGACTGGACCATATGACATATCTTCAGCCTCTTTCCAGCACTTTCTGATCTATGGTAAGATTTCTCAATTGCATCTCATTTACGTGCTAAATACCCGCTTCATACTGTTGTCTCCATGCTTCCGTTTTCACCCAGGTCTAATCTAAAATGCAGACGTCTGTTCAACAACATTGCTGTTGTGACATTTGGTAACTGCATGCTTGACATTACAATAAACACACACAAAATAATACATTACATTTGTCCAATGGCAGAAGGAAATAATAAGCCTATGTAGTCTATCCTTTATGTGATTTAATATTCTACCTATAGCATTGTTGTGTTGATGGGACTTCCTTCAAGATTTATCTCTTTGACAAACCCCCTGAATCTTTTCACAACATTTTCATCCAGTGCATTTGTAGATGTGTGGTCAGAAACAGATATAAAATGTTTAGTACCATGTTGCTTTACAAATATCTTATTTTTTTACTTGAAATATATAAAATTACCACTAACAATTTGTTCAGACATACCGTTTATTGTAAGCATTGTTCTTAGCACAGGTATTATTATTTTAAATGCCACCAATGGACAGTTTTGAAGGGAGACCTCTAGTGACCCCATACCCTGTTACTTATATACACACACACACACACACACACACACACACACACACACACACATATATATATATATATATATATATATATATATATATATATATATATATGCATATGGATTTACTTCAGAAGCTTGAAGTTTCAAAACATGAAACTCCAAATGGCTGAGACCATGAGATCAAGTTTTGAAACTTTGAAAACCTAATAAAAAAAATAAAAACAAATGTTTTATGTTTTGGTGAGCTCCTCTCCACCCTCACACCCCTTGCTAATTAAATATATCAACTCCGAGATCACTCTACAGTGAGGAAAATGGTAAATATCCCATTCCACGCTGTATGGTGATCTCCATTCAAAACATTCAAAGTTTCAAAACTTTGATTGTATGATCTCGGCTTTTTGAAGTTAGAAGTTTTGAAACTTTGACCTTCTGAAGGGGATCCATATATATATATATATATATATATATATATATATATATATATATATATATATATATTTATTATTATTATTTTGACATTTATTAACTGGGATAGGTCCGACAGGATGTGAACCCTTTTTCAGTGAAGGCCTGGGAAGAAAAGCTCCAGCAAAACAGAAAGAATAATAATGCAATAAAAGAATAATAATAAACAATTAAAAGAATAAAAATGCAAATAAAAAATACAAATAATGACAATAATGTTTTTTAAAACTTTAAATAATTAACAGACATAGGCAGATTAACATAGTGAAATTAAACATTGTCTGAGTACGAATGCAAGATTTAGTAGTGAAGTAGAAAGACAGGGAAAGTTGTCAGGGAGAATTGCAAGATTAGTATTAAGTTACAGCAACAGAAAGGTTTCAAGGGTTCAAGGGAGAGCAGTGCTATCTGCAGAGTTGTTGCACAAGTAGATGGGAGCAGTTGAAGAGAGGAAAAGAAGGCTGTAGGTGGTGGATAAGGAGAAAAAAGGATGAGAATAAAAGGGAAGAGTGGAGCGACATGGAAGAAGGAGGAATGATTAGTTGGGGCTGGGAGGGGTGAGAATGGAAGATTAGGAGTGAGTATGGGGAGGTTTGTAGCATAGAAGGAAGTGAGAATAACGGGTAGGGGAAGTAGAAGAGAGGCTAGGGAATGGAAAGGAGAGGGGGAGGTAGAGATGAGAATTAGGTGGGTGGGAAGTTAGTGGATAGTATGACAGAGGCAGAGCCAGGAGTTAAGGAGTTTTCTTCATAAGGAATATATATTTGTATTAATATATACATATATTTAATTCTATATCTATATATGTGTGTGTGTGTGTGTGTGTGTGTGTGTGTGTGTGTGTGTGTGTGTGTGTGTGCTTGTTGGCTTAAAAATGTAACTTGCAGGGATATATAGTCAGTAGAGGTCTTCCTTCAAATCTACTTGAAAAATGTGACAGGAAGCTTTAGAATTCACTGTCATTGTGGTCAATTTGTGGTTTATTTTCTGAAGTGTCAAGACTTGTGTAATTAGGACTTGCAATTCTAATAGGGCAGGACATTACAGTGAAAGCAGATATGTGAATATATAGTTTTTTATATAGGTGTGTGTGTGTGTGTGTGTGTGTGTGTGTGTGTGTGTGTGTGTGTGTGTGTGTGTGTGTGTGTGTGTGTGTGTATGTGTGTGTGCACACTAACTTCAATTGCTCTGCCTTAGAGTACAGGGAGTACTCCAAGATACCAGTCTAGGAGTTAGTATATATTCTCGCATTCCCATTTACGGATCCACTGATCTGAGAATTGCTGTTACAGTTCTGAAAGCATTCAACAGGCATCTACTGCCCTGATCTCAGTGAATGTCATGCTAGCATTTGATTTTTAGTACATTTTTCATTTATATGTGTTTTAGTTTTTGCAGTTCTTTAATGAGCATTTCTTTAGGCATTGCCAACAATCAAGCAATCAAGCTTCTCATCCATAATAAGTTTTATTACTGACATTAAGTGTGATCTACATTTTGTCCCAATTCATCTTGACTGCTTTTATTTGCATTTTTACTCCTGCATCATATGCATACAAATTCAGCTTTTGCATCCTACCCTCATATGGCAGTGGTCCAGTTATTTTTCCTGTTATGGTCATTTTTCGCTTGCATACATATTTGGCAGTACTTTAAATTAATTCAATGTTATGTGTTGAAATGCTCCCTCATATTGTTTTGTGCATTATTGACTAATTCTAGTATGCAGTAAAATGAATGAATCATGGTCAAATAAGACCTTATATAAGGTAAGGGACCTGGCCCCAAACTCACTGTTCTACAAACCACTAATACTGTGGAGGACATTTTATATTAAAAATATACAGAACAGAAAAACCCAGCATGAATGTGAAAATACTAATATCAAAATAAAAACAAAGGCTTCAGCAGTGCAACAGACATTTGAAGCCCAGTTACAATAAAGCCAACAAAGATTAGAAACAATTATCATGGTCTTGGGAATATTTTAGCTATGACTAACAAGCATAACATAGCAATATCAAATTATTTCATTAATGGTTGCATTTTGACTGCTTCATATATAAGACAGGCTTCTTTTGCCCCATAATTTGTTTAAAAGCTATTGACAATGTTATATTACTAAACATTGTTAATTATGAGGCAAAACCAACGATCAAACAGCATCTTTACACTTGTTCTTCAATATGTCTCTAAATGAGGATACAGTGTTACATACCAAAGGCTTCTTTGAGTGAAGAATACTTTAGTTACAATCATAGGAGTCAGGCCAATGTTCTCTTCTCTTTTATTATTTTCAAACAATATGGACTTTTCTTCTCACTCCAGGGCAGATTGCTGGATTGGAAGGGATCTTGGAGTGTCACTAAAATCAGAATGTTTATAACATAAAATCAGCATCTAAAATAAGATCGTGTTCCTGAACATTCAATTATATGGGAGTTTCCTTTGCAAAAATCCCACAACTACACACACACACACACACACACATATATATATGTATATATATATATACATATATACATATACATACATATTATATATATATATATATATATATATATATACACATATATATACAATTATATATATGTATATATATATATATATATATATATATATATATATGGATCCAGGACTATTGAACAGAAGTTTAATAGTCTGAATCCACAATCACTGAACACACTTTAATGAAAGTGCTTTCACTGAAAAAGAGCTTTCATTAAAGTGCGTTAAAAAAAAAACAAACAATAAATCTACTTTTATGAAGGGGGAAAGCCCCCCTACACCCCTCATGTGGGGCTGTGCCCCCCCACACCTCTCCTACATTAATATTCTCACTCTGAGATCACACTACAGTGAGGAAAAGGGAATATGCCCTTATGTGCACTGTAGTATGATCTCTGCTACAGTCATTCCCCCACGACTCCCTCTAGCTGCAGGCATACTTCCGCGAAAGTGCTTTTTCGGTAATAAGTACTTTCGTGGAAGTATGCCCGGCTGTTTGTGCTTCGGTGAAAAGTTCCTTCGGGGATCAGTACCAATCCCATACATATATATATATATATATATATATATATATATATATATATATATATACATACACACACACACACACATAAATATATATATATATATATATATATATATATATATATATATATATATATATATATATATAAAACACTCTATATAATTGAATGTTCTTGAGCATGTCTAACATCAGCAGAAGTGCTCAAAACTCATTGGATTGCTTTTGCTGGTGTTAAGTCCTTGCAAGACTGTGCACAATGAAGATCAGGGAATTTGCCCTTTTCCTGCTGTAGAGCGATATTGGAGTTGGCATATATAATTAGCAGGGGGTGTGAGGGTGCGGGGTGGGCTTTCTCCCTGAAAAAAAAAAAAAACAAACAAACATAAGTGTTTTGTTTTTCATTGTTCTGGCTATTGATCTTTTGGGTTGATCTTTAGCAGTCTGAGATTTGTATACTTCAGTGTTTAGCAGTACATCCATATATATATATATATATATATATATATATATATATATATATATATATATATATATATATATATATATATATATATATATATATAGGGTCATATTATAACACCGAATGCTGAAAACAGCGAATGGTGTTACATCAACACATATTCAGCGAATGCTGAAAATGCTGAAACCACAGAACAGCGATTTCTTTCCTAGGGAAAGAAATTACTGTTCCAACCCCCCCCCCCAAAAAAAAAACATTAAAGACTTCCAAACACATACACACATACCCTAACCCTAATTATACCCTCCCAAAAACCAGTAAACAACTAAATACACATATGCACGTAATCCAACCACGCATCTAACAACAACAAAAAAAAAAACAGTAAACATTTTAAAACATATGCACTTACCTTAACCCACACCCTAACCCTAAGGTCAGTAACTGTTCCACAATCATGCTTGGGAGCTATACTGGACAAGGGACCACACTATACTCCAGAACAGGCAAAGCAACGAAGCGGTCAAGCGACTTCTTTCCCAGGGAAAGAATTAGTTGAACAGCCACTTTGCTGTTTTGCCTGTTCGCCCTACATGTGTCGACGAAAACGCATTCGACAAAATGCATTTTCGTCATTGTACTATGAACCCTATATATATATATATATATATATATATATATAGAGAGAGAGAGAGAGAGAGAGAGAGAGAGAGAGAGAGAGAGATCATTCTACAGATTACTTCTGATTTGCAGCCAGTAATTATCTGAATGTTTCAGAATATCTGAGATTTAAGGTTCTCGTGCCATTTTTTTTTTGTATGGCTGCTCCCATTTTGTCCCAGATGAATATAAATCAATGACAAGTAAACTAAACTAAGAACTGCTACACTCAGTGTAGGGTAACTGACAGGATGGAGCTTGTAAGTGGATGACATGAGGATATGAAGGAGGCTGGACATCCTATGCATCCAGGAGACGAGATGGAACGGCAGTGCAGAAAAGAGTGCATTGATAATTTCAGCCTATGCCCCACGGCAGGGTTGTGACCATACCTCTCAACCTCTTAGTGCAAGAAATCTGGACAAATCTCAACAAGATGACGACAAAGGCCTAAAAATAAGGATATGTTTTAAATATTGCTCTTAAAAACTTAGAAAGTTGCTAGAGTAAAAGGGTTTGTTTTAGCTTACATTTTCTGAAGGATTTGAAGTCCAAAACATAAATAGTGACTTCAATCCTCAGATAATCTCAGTAATTTGCCAGAAAACCACAAATTTTATGAGGAGCAGACCAAAAATATCAGCCGAAAATCTGGACAGTTGTATGGTTGTGACAGCAAGGAAAAGAGTACATTCAGGCAGTGGTTGGAGAACCAACTAGATGAAGCAGGTCAACATAAGTTGGTGTTGATAATGGAGATCTGAATGCACATATCAGGATAGGCAGAACAGGATATGAGAACTGCCTGGGTGGGAAGGCGGGACTAAAGAAGGAGAGGGCATTCTAAACTTCTATCTGGCAAATGGCTTGATGGTAGTCAACACATGGTTCAGCAAGTGAGACAGTCACACAATCACATACAAAAGAAGCCAACATGCAACTCAGGTAGATGTCCCCATAGTGAGGAAAGGGTACTGGGGTAGAATCAGCAATTACAAAGTAGTCCCCAGTGAAAGAGTTGTACCAATACATAAACCCTTGATTGTTGCAATCAGTTGCAAGCAGTGGGTAGAGAAGGGTCTGAGGTCAACATGGTCTAAGCTGAAGACCTGGAAGTTGACTGGAGAGAAAGCACAAGAGTTCATGGAAATACACACAGAGCTATAGCACCTCAGGAATAAGAGAAAATAGGTGGAGGTGAAGAAGAATGGCAGCACCTCAAAATAGCATGTGTGAGGACTATAGAAGAGATGTGGTCAAGCTAGGTGTGAAGAAACTGAAAACACTGTCATCTGTGTTAGCATGTCTGGCAAGAGATTTGTGCATATTCTTAGATTAACTTGTATGGTATGCCAGCATGCCTGATTATGGAAATGTAAATAAGTTTAAAATGTTGAGTCTTTCCCTATTTAAACAGAATGCTTAAAGAGTCTGTCACTGCTTTGATACAGTTCTAACTGTTCATGTTTGAGAAGGACATTCTAAAGTACAAACTGTGGAGAGTCAGGTAGGCAGTGAGTGATGCCATGGGAATGTTCATTGTTGCTAGGAGATGGTTTAAACAGCTGATTGACAAAAAAAAAAATAATCTTTTTTATAGCTGACTGCTATATTTTGAAATTAGACAGTTGAGACTGCTGAAGACAACTGAGACTGACAAGCTGTGCAGTTTGTCAAGTACTGAGCAGTCAGTTGACACCAAGAAAAGAGAATTCACCAAGAAAACTGTAAGCTTGCCTTGACCTTGCTATTATATTATATTATATTGTATCTTAGAATAGATCAGGGACAATATTTCTTCAGTTAGATCAGGAAAGCTTAGTATAAGATACATTTTTTTTTAATAATGGATTCCTATCCTGCAGTTTAATTTACATTTCTGGTGATTGAATTCTAATGTTTATTCAGAGTTATTGATTTTCAGTTCTGTAATCATTTTTACTTATTATTAAATGTTTTTCATTATTTTGCATTGTGGCTGGAAACCAGTGTTTTTCTTTAGAGATTAGAGAGTACTTCCGTCTGTCTGATACTCCCCAGGTCACCCAGAGGTCTGGCTGTTCTGGTCATAGCTATTATTTATTTTGATAATTAATTTTCATAATTGGACACCCATTTTGAAGGGTATGAAGACTCTCTGATTGGTGGCAGCATTTATGTTTTTATTTTAGGAAAGAGACAACTGGAAATCTGTGTTAAGCTTTTTCAGAAGTGTTTGGATGTGTGTGGATTTTGAGTATGAGTGTATCAGAGGTCTTAAACTGTGACACTTTGCTCTGAAGTGTGTAATAAGAAAAAATAAATTTGGGTGGACAGAGGTATATAGTCCAGTCCCAGAAAAAATAGAGCATGTTCCTTTTGTGCACTTAGGGGAAAATTGTGAAATATTACTTCTGTTTAAGTGACAGTCTCATATTGGAGTCAGTAGTGAGGACTGAGGCTCCTTAGTTACTGACCCAGGATAGTAAGGGACATCAGTCTGGTGAGGTATAGCTGGACATCACTTTAATTGGTTGCAGTCTGGTGGGATATAGCCAGATGTCACACTAGGTATGGAAATAAGGAACATAAGGAAAGCTGGTGGTGGAATACAGAAGTCCAGGAAGTCATCAAAAGAAAGAAGGAGTGCAGGAAAAAGTGGGAGATAGAAAAGATGGACCCGACTAGGAAGGAATATTGGTTGGCTAACAAAGAGGCTAAGAGAGGAGTTGCAGTAGCAAAAAAAAAAAAAACAAGGCATCAGATGCATTCTATCAACTTCTGGAAAGTGACTCAATGGATGGCACAAAGAAACTCTATCCATTTGTAAGGCAAAGACATCAGACACCCTTCATAAGGGATGAGAGCAGCAACCTGCTCACCAGTTCAGAGGAGAGCAAAGAAAGTTAGGAAGGAGTACTTCCAGCAGCTTTGGAATTAAAAAAAAACATTGAAGCTGTATTGCCCTAGAGACAGCCTATGACAAAAGAAGAAGAGGAGCCCACCATAGAAGAACTAAGAACAGCACTAAGGAAAATGAAGTCAGGGTAATCAGCAGGCTCAGATAAGGTCACAGCAGATATGAACAAGATGTTGGGTGAGATAAGGGACAAATGGCTCTTGAGTGAACTCATAGCAATATGGAGAGAAATGTGTATCTCAGATGCCTGGAGAATAAGCCTACTAGTGCCACTGTGTACAAAACAAAGGGTCCATTCAGAACTGCGGTCAGTATAAAGGTATCAGACTCTTGTCACACTGCATGAAAGTTCTGGAAAGGGTGATAAATAAATGTATACACAGAGTAGTAGAATGTAAGATTGGAGAGAAGCAGTTCAGATTCAGATCAGGGTACAGCACAACCGACCTAATGTTTGCAGTGAGGCAGATAGCTGAGAAGAAGCTAGAGATGAAGACAAAGTCCAACTGGGCATTCCTAGACTTGGAGAAAGCATATGACAAGGTCCAAAGAAAGCTGATCTGGACAGTTTTGTGATGTTTATAAGTCCCAGAAGCATTGTTGGAATTAGTACAAGTTATGTACAATGACCTAATGACTGAAGTACAAACAGGTAGTAGGATGCTGGGAAACATAAAGAAGTGAGGCTCAAATTTGTCTGAATAGTTATAGTTTTATGGAAATGGCTTTTTGCAAGGTAAGCTGCATGTTAGAGTCAGGCACAATGGGAGGGTTAGGGGTTAGCATACATTACTAAAGTGATTAAAGTGGGCAGGGGGCTTCACACTACTTTCTATAACCTTTCCTAGAACTGATCTGAAGCCAGACAATGTATCTAATATGTAGTTATGCTGTCCTCTCCTGGATGTGGATTTTTACAAGTGAAGTACTGATCACACCTTCCAATTCCCTGTAACTGTTTCAGGCTGTTCGTAATGTTTTATTGGTAACTTGTAAACTGAAGCAAAATGTTAATATTAGGAAAGAAAAAAAGTGCTATATAAAAGTAAACTGGTACCTAATCAAAACAGAGTTAAATAAATGATCCTGGTACAAAAACAGGGTAGATTGAAAAAAAATTTCCACTATGGACCTTCTACATCACAGCAAACTTAATACAACAACTATCTTCCAAAAAATAATTACAGCATCTAAAACAATAATATTCCCATAAATCAGCAATTATGCATCCATTATTGTAAAGAAAAGTCACCAAATTTCACCATTACCCCATTATTAATTTGCTTCTATTACTTGTTTAAACTAGTTACTTATTAAGCCCCTAAATATAGGAACAAATAGATTCATCTTATTACAAACACCTATAATATATAATTAGCAGGAGGTTTGCAATCTTAGCCCTGTGCAAAAACAACATTTAACATTTGCATCCTCCAAGGTCATGCTTGGAGCACGCACAGTGTGGCGTTGATGTTTTGATTTTTGATATTACCACATAGACATTAGTGATGTTGATATCTGGACACACTCAGTTGAATATATCATACTTTATTATGACAGTTTAGTGCTTTCATCCCCTCAAGTCAGTTAGGACATCATATTATTTTTATAATTTTTCATTTGGTCTGATGTCAATTTTTGCTTTTGTTTACTTTACATATCTATATATTTATAAGGGTCCACTTTTGAATCTCGAAATACTGCAATATCATATTTCAGTATTTCGAGACCAGAATACCTAAAATCCACAAAAATGAAAAACCGCAATACTGACAATGCAAAATAACAAAAAAGCAAAATAAAAGTAATCATTCAACCCTCCCCTGAAATAAACACAAAAATAGTACAAAACTCAAAATAAATAACAATACCACAAGTTTTTGCAGGGGGGCTGCCCCCCACACCCCCGCTACTTATATATACCAACTCCAAGGTTGCACTAACACGAACAAAATAACAAACCTACTTTTACGTGTCCTAAACTCCCATTGCACACTCTCATACCTATCCCACTAAAAACACACACACACACACACACACACACACACACACACACACACACACACACACACACACACACACACACACACACACTCTCTAACCTATCAACCCTAACCTACTCCTAAAACTCCCTAAAAATGAACACAAAGCACATCTCTAGCAATAACTCTTAAAAACTACAAACCTACCTGAATCTCCGAACATCACTGGATATCAGCTGCCATCTTCACTACCCAAACACCAATATACCTTAAAGCGAAAACACACAACCAACAATAAACCACATCACACCAACAGCAGATTCGGCAACGTGATTTTTGACACTATGCAGTTTCGAACAACTACACTTTTGCTATTCTGGTCTCGAAATACTGAAATTCGACATTTCAATATTTTGAGATTCAGAAGTGAACCCATTTATATACATATATCCATATCTATCTATCTATCTATCTATCTATCTATCTATCTATCTATCTATCTGTCTGTCTGTCTGTCTGTCTATCTATCTATCTATCTATCTATCTATCTATCTATCTATCTATCTATCTATCTATCTATCTATCTGTCTATGTGTGTGTGTGTGTGTGTGTGTGTGTGTGTGTGTGTGTGTGTGTGTGTGTGTGTGTGTGTGTGTGTGTGTGTGTGTGTGTGTATGTGCAAGCATTTGCATGTATTATGTAGAAAGGTATACTTATAGGAATGTGTATGTAAATTTAAATTTATGCATATACATCTGCATATACATATACTACATATACACACAACACACACACACTCACACACACACACACACACACACACACACGCACACACACACACACACACACACACACACACACACACACACACACACACACACACACACACACACACGTGTATACTTGTACGTATGTACAGGTAAAGGTATATATATATGCATGTGTATATGTATACATACATGCATACATGCATATATAAATGTGTGTGTTTTATATATACAGGTATAGGCATATGTGTCTGTACATCCTTCCCTCTCTGTCTTCAGGTCCACTTCATATATCTACTTCCATCACCTGTATGCATCACTTAAAGCCCTTTGAAGAGGTACAGTGGACAACAAGAGGGTGAATTCTAAACTAGACTAATTCTTTGGTCACTAAAAGTCCCCAACCATTGACACTCTGTTCCGTGATTTTATCTACAATGACTTTCTAAAAAAATATACTCTCTTTCCATCTCCACATCTTTATGAACTAAAAAAAAAGTGATCAAAAGTGCACTAAAACTTAGCCTGGGTTCATAAAGATGCTCACCATGATGGCAGTGAGCCACTCACTGTTTACGTTCAGAGTACAGCTCAGAGCTCAAATAGCAACTAATTGGTAGAAGAAAGGTGGGGATGGATGTCTGTTGTCTGATCCTCCTCATCAGCTTTGTCTTTGCTTGGTTTGTGTAATGTCAATAATTCCACTGTCATTCCCCCTGCCTTAGTGTGTCAGTACATCCCTTGTCAGTTTTCTCTGTGGTATGTGGTTGTGTGTTTGCTTACTATTACCTAACATCACCCTCTTATCATACCTCAACTTCTGCTGGTTGCCTCTGAGTGACAAATGTCTCACCCCCTAGCAGAACCACCAGTGGGAACAGCAGCACTTCCAGCTGGTAGGAGAGAAGGACCTATCAGCCTCTCCATTGGAAGATAATGAGAAATCAATCCTAGCTGGTATGGATCCAGGTGTTACTGGTGATGTCTCACTGTGGGGCTGGTGGTACAGTGTCGAACCACTGGCACTGCTGCTGCAGCCACTGTACCGGAATGCAAATTAATGGAACCACTGGCACTGCCATAGCAGCCACTGTACAGCAATGCAAATTCAAATTAATGGAACCACCAGCACTGCCATGACAGCCATTATACAGGAATGCAAATTAATGGAACCACCGGCACTGCCATAGCAGCCACTGTACAGAAATGCAAATTAATGGAACCACTGGCAATTCCGTGGCAGCCACTGTACAGGAACGCAAATTAAAAGGAGATTAATAACAGAACAAATGGAGCAAATTAATTGACAGAAAAAGGATGGTGTCAAAAAAGGAGGGGAGAAACAGGGAGATATTGCATGAAATGTACTATGATTTGAAAATCCAGATGAAATTATGCTACAACTACACCACAAATGACTTTGCAATACCAAGGTGAGAAGCTCAGCTGGCTAATGCAAACCCAGTCACGTGTTAATTGCTACCTAAGTATAGTGAACAGGCAAAATACTGTAGGGTGTACTAAATGAACTGCCTTTGGCTGTCTGTTGTACGCCTTTCTCTATACCTATGAGGTAGTAGAATCCTGTCATTATCTCTGTAGATGTTCATAATACATTTTAAATGCCGAACTGCTAAAACACTGAATGGCAAAAGACTGACCACAGAAGGTTGAAACTCCAAACCAGGAAAAAAATTGACACGTTCTAAGTGGGAAGCATGCTTCTTTGGACCCACCATGGCTAATTACATATACAAGCTCCAGGATTGCACTACAGTGGGGAAAGGGAAAAAAGTTCTTGCTGTGCTCTGATTCTGTTGACTTACTATTTTTGACCTTTTGTGGTCAATAATTTGCTGATCTGTGTTTTGGTCATTCAGTATTTTAAATGTATCTCATATGTCCCACTGACTTGTTATGTGTTTTATCTAATATACCAGTAACATATATGCAAAACCATAAACTCACATGGTGACATTACACACATTATCTGACTATGTAAAGTGCCATATACTGTCTTTAAGTGCATTTCCTGTACTTAACTTATCTCATATGAGGGATACTGCTATTATAAGTTTACCCAGTTAAAAAGTATTGATGAAGGAATAATTACCTTAGTTATATGCCAAGTGAATTGTGCACCCACCCCTGTGCATTGCTTCCTCCTCTGGTGCAGCAGATTATTGTCTGCAATAATTTCCTGAGCTGTGTATGAAAGAATGAAGTGATTACTTATGTATTCCACAATGGTAGGATGCAAAAATATATGCAACCATAACTCATACTCAAAATGAATCTCAGTTGTCCTCACTCTGACTTCTTCTTCCCATCAGCTAAGAAACCAGGGCAATGCCTCTGCTGGCAACTATAAGGCCTGACAGAAACAGTATCATTGGAAACCATGGACAAAGTACAGGTCTCATACCAGATATCTTGGGCTGTAGTTAGATGCTTTTGAGCTTTTAATATGCCTGTATAATATTTATATAAAAGTAAGACAATATCATCAATGTGCACTATAAGTGAATGCAAACTAGTATTTATTTTTACCAGGGTACACTGAAATAAATAAAATAAATAGGAAGATAATGGACAAGTAATAACATTTATTTTAAATTGAGCATAACAAGTCAAATGTAAATTTTGAATGTTAGTAATTAGGTCATAAGGAAAGAAATAAAACGTAAGCACTTCCCATATACACATATATATATATATATATATATATATATATATATATATATATATATATATATATATATATATATATGTGTGTGTGTGTGTGTGTGTGTGTGTGTGTGTGTGTGTGTGTGTGTGTGTGTGTGTGTGTGTGTGTGTGTGAGTGATTTAAATTATAAAATGATTTTTCAGAATCTAATTTTACTAAACCAGTTTTAGACTGATTCATATTGGTGTAGCTTGCATAATCAATTACATAGTGTAAAGGTAACCATTTGAAATTCTGGGACCTGCTAGAGCAAGTTGTGATGCCCACCACTGCTACAAAATAGCTCAAAAAAGCAGTAGCCACCAGATTGAACAACTCCAACTGTACTTTATTTTCAAACAAGTAAAACCAAGATGAGCGCTTTCGGGTCAAGCCCTTCTTCAGGTAACATTCACAATACAGCATCATCTTTTTAATTAAAACTGTAACCAATCACAATTCATTACTGCACCCTTCTTCCTCTTGGTGCTGGTTTTAAAGGTACAACCCCATTTAAACCTGGGGTTATATGCGCTGCTAATTCTATAATCCATTTTGTTTCATGGAACTCTGCGTGGCTAACCAGATCATCCCCATCACACTCTTTTGAATACATTGTAATACCATAAATTTAAAAGTTTGGTCAGAATATTTTGAAATATGTTAATACAATGCATTGTGCTCATTATTCATCCTAATGGATGACAAATGATTTAATATTCTATTTTTTAACATACAATTTGTCTTCCCTGTATAAAACAATGTGCAACACTGGCATAGTGCCACATATATCACATTAGAAGTTCTACAATCTGCATACAAATTAAGATAATATTCTTTCCCAGTTTTTGGATGTTTAACAAATTCACTTTACTTAATATATGTGCAGGCCTTACAATTTCTACACTTAAATGTACCTTTACATTGTGAAATATTTCTCTTTTTACTTTTGCCTTTATGACATAATAAATCTTTTAAATTTTTATTTCTCCTGAAACCAAAAGTCATGGTTTCTCCAACCACACTACTTATTCTTTCATCCGTTAGGAGGACTTTTGGATTCTGTCTTATTATATTCTTATTATATTGCAAACTCTCGCTATGTTGTTACTGTATGTGAGCATTACCCACATGCAATTTGCCTTCAATTGCCTATTTAAATTATGTACTTCACATTGTTGTCTATTGGAGAACCATGTTCTTGTTCTATCCTTCCTACTCAATTTACTGTTATTTATTACCTTTTTAACCTTCCTTTTTTGGTAGCCCCTACCACATAAATTATGTTCTAAGGTATGCGTCTCCTGCTTGAATAGTGTGTCTTCAGTACATATTTGAGAGATCCTATCAATCTGACCCCTTATTAAACTGTCAAAGGTATATCTGGGGTGCATACCATCATATGCTAAAATGCTGTTTTTCCAGCAGTTCTTTCTAAACGAAGTTGTATGCAAAATCCTCTTTTCATCTCTCAAAAGTCGTACATCCAGGAAATTTAATTTTTCCCTGGAATATTGCATGGTAAATCTCAAAAAATCAGTGGTTGATTCAAGATATTCCACAAATTGTAATAATTCACCAATATCTCCTCCCCATAAAAGTCAATCCACAGACCTTACATAAAAATGTAATAGGTCCTTCCGCTGATGTTCATTATTAAAGATTGTCTTACTCTCTTGTAATACAAGATTCACATATGTATTGACACATGGGGTGCCCATGGCTACCCCTTGTTTTTGACAATATTTATCCTGGCACATAAAAACATTATTCTCTAATATTAAACTAAGTAATTCACCTTCAAGTTTTTTTCAAATTCTCATCAAAACCTGCTATATTAGTCAATATCTCTTCTATGGCTTGTAGGCCATATGAGTTACTAATAACTGTAAATAAATTTTTTTCATCTAATGTGACCATTATATAATCCTGTAACTTCCCCTTGGTTACACATTCATATAATAATGTCAAAAATGCCCTATATCTTTTAATATATTCTGAAAAATTTCCAGTGCTTGTTTCAGTGTGCACTCTATCCGTATAGATATGTTTTCCGTGATCCAACCCCTTCCTGAGACTATTGGTCTCAGTGAGGGGTTGGTCAAATCCTTGTGCACTTTTGGAGGTGCTTTGAATATTGGTATTACAGGATGTTCAACCCATAAAAATCTATAAACCTCCTCTGATATTAACTTTGTCTCATTTCAATGAATTTATGTTTTACTTTACTTTTAATAGTACTAACCATTAAAGGAGAGAGCTGTACAAAAAGGTTTGCACATCCTGCAACAATTGTAATGTTTTTTTCTGATAGAATTGATTATTCATCACAACCATCACCCCTCCTTTATCTGCTGGTTTAATTACTATATTTGTGTTACATATCAATGAATCTAATGCTCGTCTCTGAGGCATAGACAAATTATAATGCCAATCAGAGGAAATCTTCTGTGTGGTTTCTACATGTGATACTAAGTCGCAGCAAACTAAAATTAAGAAATTAACTTGAAATTATTGTGACTTTATGCAAGGTAATATTTTTATATTAAAAGATACAGGGCAATTTTGATAGGATCTCTCGAATATGTACTGAAGACACACTATTCAAACAGGAGACGCATACCTTAGAACATAATTTATATGGTAGGGGCTACCAAAAAAGGAAGGTTAAAGAGGTAATAAATAACAGCAAATTGAGTAGAAAGGATAGAACAAGACCATGGTTCTCCAATAGACAACAATGTGAAGTACATAATTTAAATAGGCAATTGCAGGCAAATTGCATGCGGGTAATACTCACATATAGTAACAACATAGGGGGAGTTTGCAATATAATAAGACAGAATTGGAAAGTTTTCCTAACGTATGAAAGAATAAGTAGTGTGGTTGGATAAACCCCAACTTATGGATACACTCAGTTTTTCCAGATGTAAAACTCTGCATCAAGTACAATTTCCCTTAAGAGCACACAGGGAACAAACTCAGCCCAGGGTCTGGATACCACTATAGCTGTCTCCCTCCAGATTCCCAATAAGAGTCTCCACTGATACAGCTGTAGCTTTAGATCCTCAGTCAAGTGTCCAAGCCAAGTACTCCAGTACCCTCTGTGTAAACCCAGTGATTTGTGTCCCTGCCCTAAGTAGCTGGCACACACAATGATAGATGTAATTTCCACACACATACACCTGGGAAAGGCTAGCACAGGTTTACCAGCTGTGCCCCCTTCTGCTCACAGTATAATGTAGTTATCACTGCCACCAGACACTTCACAATCAGCTACTCTAAAGCCCTTAACAAAGGGTGCCCAATTATACTGTGCAATATTAATACCAATACAAATGGTAGTAGTTCACCAAGATGGCTAGGCCTTCTATAGTGGCCTACACAGTGTCACTAAATAAATATAAGTACTCTCAAATGTTAATACTTTCTAAAAAAGATCAGACAATGAACAGTTCAAATATGTTTAATAATAAATAATAAAAGAACACGAAAATACTAAATATATATCCACAGTAAACCACAGAGTTCAAATCACAGAAAATATTGAAAACAGCATTACTCATACAAATAAAGAAAAACAATCTCTAAACTAAGCTTCACTATATTCCTGACTGAATCTAAGAGAATTTACTGTTCCCTAATAACTTACTTGGGCAAAGCACGATGAAATACGTGAGCAGTCTTTCTAGTCAGGCTCCTAAACAGAATACTCTAACCTCTGAGATTTCTCTTTGTAATATCTAAAATATAATTTCCAAGAGGGCTGGTAGAATGACCTCATCTGGTCACCTGATTCTAGGTTCTCACAGTATTTCCTTTAGAAGTTTGAGATAGGAATTGACTGTAGACAGCTGAAATACACATCCAAATGTTTAGGGCAGCGCATGGAAACCTCTCCTCTTTTCACTGAGCTAATGAATAAAGGATTTGTCCCAGACCCATCATCTCCAGTCTTACTCAGCACTATGGGGTGCCATTCAATGACTTAAGAGTTCATTTACATTTCCCTTATTTTTCTTAAAGGAAAACTCCACCCTATAACTAAAAAAAATCTGTTTTTGTATGTTGTTATTTTAACACCTCAAAATCACTCTAAGTGCTTTATTTGTAATTTTAGCCTGTTTTTGTCAACATGGCTACCAATGGGGCTTGATGTATCAATGTGATATTGTTCTCCCTCAACCCGTTCTCTTTCCCATAATGCTTTCTATGACTCATGCTAGACATAAGGAAGTAAATTTGAATTCCCGTGCCATTGCATATAATGGGGTTTATGTGAGTCACTGTTATTTTCTTTGCCTTCTGTAAAAGGACTGCTTTTTTCTGTCTCTAATCACCCTAATTTATGTTTGGTTCAGACCTTGTTTTACACTATACTTTAAAATGATCCCGATACAGCCAGAAAAGTAACTAAATTGCAGGCCTTTGTTCAGGGTTTTCTTTTGTAGTCTAGGAGGAATTGATTCTGCAAGGGTCTCTCAGTACAGTGACAGTTTTAACACCTCTGCAGTAGTGTGGGGGGAGGGGACTCTCAATTCCTCTTGAACTACAAAAGAAAACACTGAAGATAGGCCTGCAATGTAGTTACTTTTCTGACTGTAGCTGGATAACTTCTAAGTACAGTGTAAACAAGGTCTGAGCCAAACATAAATGGTGATTAGAGACAGAAAAGAAGAAGTCCTTTTACAGAAGGTAAAGAAAGTAACCGTGACCCTCACAAATCCCATTATATGTCAATGGCATGGGAATTCAAAGTTACTATGTTATGTCTGGCATGAGTCATACAAAGTATTACGGGAAAGAGAAAGGGCTGAGGGAGAACAAGATCACGGTAATACATCAAGGCTCATTGGTAGCCATGTTGTGGAAAACAGGCTAAAATTACAAATAAAGCACTTAGTGTGATTTTGAGGCATTAAAATAGGTCAGGAAACAAAGATAGAATGAAACATTTTTTTTTGTTCTAGGGTGGCGTTTTCACTTAAAATAAGCCAGCTAGTTAACAATTGCTGTCCCTGTGTCCTCTATTAAAACATATACACTTAATTCAGATACCATAATGCATATACATTTCTCTTCATTTCAGCAGAGTGCACTGTTGGTATATTTTAACACAATTAATACAAGCAAAGCTCACAAATGCATTACAGCACAGGCATCTATGTAGATCAGCTTGATATACAAATGACATATAATTATTTATAAAATTCCAACTAGCTTTGCTGGCACAAGTCACACATCCACTACCCTACTTCTCCCTGGCAAAGCTGGCAGTACCTCCTATCATCACACAAGTTATGAAATGCGGAGATTAAATAGCTGAAAGATCAGACTTGTATATACTAATTCTGAGATGACATTTCTTGGAATATTCCATTTTATCCAAGGTATGGTGATCTTGGAGTTAATATATATAAGTTTGGGGGTGTTGGGATCTAGAGGATTTCTGAGACTGGCTCTTCTCCTGTGTTTTTGGTCTTTTTTTCTGGCTTTTTGACACTCAGCATTTTGAGTCCTGACATTTCAATAAGGAGCCGATTGTAAATACTGATTTGCTTCCACTTTAGTTCCATTTTCTCAGAAAATTCAAACTGAGATGGGATTAGTGCCTTGCCCTCATTTTATATATATATATATATATATTTTATTTATCACATTAGCTAATATTCTGTAATTGTTATTCAAAACTGAAATAGAACTATTATGATCAAGGTACAAACCTGATTTGTATTCTTTACCAATAAGGATAACATCTGCTAGCTTCATTATGGAATGAGGCTTTCATCCTGGCATAGTTTGATAGTGACTTATTACATGCAGAATAGAAATAATTTAATCTATAAAGGTTTTATAAAAGTCTGCTATAAAGCCATCAGGCTCAGGATCCTTATTTATCTTTAGCTCTGTAATATCAACGTCTAATGTAATTCCTTGAATAAGGAAAGTATCATTTAACCAGATTTTAATCCTGTTTATATTGTGGTTTAATCCTTATTAAATAATAACTGAAAATGCTCAAACATTGTGTCATCAATGGCACTATTGCTGCTAACTACATTTACACCACTAGTTTCTATTTCTAAAACTGCATTCCTATTTATATATTTACAGCACTGGTATGCTAATAGCTCACCTAACTTGTCATAACAAAGAAAGCTTTTGTAAAATATTTCTTGCCAATTCTTTTTATAATACTCTGTTTTTAAACTTTCTCCTTCCAAATGTGAATATATTTAGGATAATTAACTAAAAGCAACCTTGAAAACATCAAAATATGTTCGCCAACAACTATGATATTTTCTTTTAAGGATTTTCTTATATATTATACAATTTAACATGGGGCAATAAATATTGGCTTTAAAAGCATTTCATTTACTACTTAAGGAAAAGATCACCCGTTCATTATCTAACCAAAACTTTTTAGATCTGTTTTTATTTGATCGCCATTTTGTGAGATTTAAACCAGTCTGCATACACATGCCTATCTCTCTAATAGATGTTGAAGATTATAGCGTGAAAATTTTAATAGTTACAGTTAAATTATCTATATAAAGGCATATAATACATTTATCAAGATGGCTAATATGTTAAGGATCAAAGGATAATAGAAAAGTCAGTTCTGGTGTATAATTCATCCATATGAGATATATGTGTGAATGATTTCATATAAGCATGCATAATTCTCCAGGCATCAAATAAATCTTCCTGTTTCATAAAGGGTTTGGAATTTTTGTTTATGATTTACTTGACATGGTTGCTTCACTGGAAAGGTAGACTTTTGTAATTCATATTATTGTGCATTCCCCCCATATCTACTGTTGTATTACACATCTGTTGTAATGAACAGCCATATCATCCACAAATAACTGATATTCATGAAAGGGAACATAAACTGATGGTATATTCATAAACTTTCTGTCATATGTGATGGAGAGCTCAAGCACTCTAGCTGTTAAACCCTTACTGACATTATTAATAGTACATTCACGTGAAGGTTTAATAATAATTGTAACCCCAGCAGAATTATTAGACCAATATTTGTTGGTCATATTTTTTCACCCATTTATATAATTTTTATCAATATGGAACTCAGTTTGACATCAAAACAGGTTTCTTGTGACATAATAACATTAATCCAGCAAGCAAAGGATCCTGACACCACACCTGTGCGATGTAGTGAATGAAATGATGAATAAAAAAGAAAAGACACAATTTAAGTCCTAAGTAGCAAAATATGTATATCCAGCAATGGGGAGAGAGACAGCTTCATAGACAGGGAGCTTATATTATATTCAAAACTTTTAGCTCATGTCTGGTTTTGGCTTCTGTTTCAAATGTCAAGGGAACAGATTTCCATATTATTCTAAGTTTTTCATAGGTTCGTAGGTTTATAGGTAGGTACTAGGCTATCTACCCAAGGGCATTTATAAGCCTAGCCAGAGTGTGTCGGCTTTCACCGCCCCATTTATTAATTAACTGATCCTCTGTCAAGCAGAGTCAATGAAGTGATCCCAGGGGTGTATTTTCTGTTACCCATCCACTCGTCAAGGTTTTTCTTGAAGAGTGTTAGTGAGGGGCTCTGCCTAATGTAGTTTGGAATTTTTTTCCAAAGCATGGGGAGTCTCTGTGATAGGAATCTACACCTCCAGCATGTTCTGTTTATTGTTGTGGTGAAGTTTAGCTCACTAGAGCGTGTGGCTCACAGTGACTTGGATTTCTTTAGGTGGAGCATGTCCATCAATTCTGAGTTGGACATGGCTTTGTAAATCAGGCAGAGATCACCTCTGAGTAAGCGATATGCCACTGAGTACAGCCGGAGTTTTTTCAGTCGGGCTGCATAGGACATATGTTTGAGGCCAGTAATCCTCTTGGTGAGGTACTTTTGTAGTCTTTCCAGCTGTTAGAAGTGTCTTGTGAGGTACATCCCAAATGGGGCATTGTACTCTATGATGGGTCTAATGAGTGATGAGTACAGGGGCACTATAACCTCTTTATTTCTAGATGCAAACCCTTTAGTAATTAGATGGGCCACATAGAAGGATTTCCTAACTACTTTGGCAATATGATTGTCAAAGGAGAGATTACTATCTACCTGGGTCCTCAGATCTCTTATTACCTCTTCTGTATTAAGTGGGCTGCCACCTATGTGGTAATTCATGGGTGTTTTTTTTCCCCAAACGGGATGACTATGCATTTTTTGGCATTTAGATTGAGGCCATGACTTTGACATCAGGTGTCCGTCTCAGTAAAGCCCTTTTGGATGATGTCCGTGTCAGCCGGAGAGTCGATTATGGCTCCCAGTTTGTGGTCATCGGTGAACTTGGTTAGCCGTAGTCCTCCTGTGTTTGCCTATACTTCTGAGAAGTATATGCCAAACAGTAGGGGTCCCAGGTCTGAGCCTTGGGGGACACTACTTGTGACCGGTTTAGAGTTGGACTTGGAGCCCACTATTCTTACCGTGTGAGTTCTGTCTGTAAGCCAGTTGGCAACCCATCTCATGACGTAGGGGTTTATGTTCAGGCTGGTGAGTTTTTCTGTAATACCTGAGTAGGAAATGGTGTTGAAAGCCTTGGCGAGGTCAAGGTAGTCTGGGTGAACCACCTTTCCCTCATCTATGGCCTTGGTGACTGTCTTGAAGAAGTCAACCAGGTTTAGTAGGCATGGTCTGCCCTTAACAAAGCCGAACTGGGTTGGGTCAAGTGTTTGGAGGTTCCCAATGTCTTTGTTAATGAGTTCCATGATGATGCGCTCCATAGCCTTGCAGACCAGGCTAGTCAGGCTTATGGGGTGATAGTTACCAGGGTCAGTTGTGGTCCCTCCTTTGTGGAGAGGAATAACCATTGCTGTGTGCCATTCTATGGGCACATAGCCTGTGGAGAGGCTGAGGTTGACCAGCGTGTTTAGGTGGGGGGTTAGTTCATTCTGCAGTTTGTGCAAGACGCAGCCTGGGACACCATCTGGTCCCACTGATGCTGTGTTTTTGGCTTTTGAAAGGGCTGTTTTCACCTGTGCGTCTGTGATTTTTGGAACACTACACTTTTCTGGTATTGTTGTGGACCCTTTTGGAGGTGAAGGGGGGGTGAAGTTTGCACTGAATCTATCTTCCAGGATGTTGGCAATATCAGTAGGTTCAATATATTTTGTGCTATTTTGCACTAGTTTAGTACATATCTGTGAGTTGCCACTTAGATTCTTAGCATAGCTAAAGAAGGCTTTGTGGTTATCTTTTGAATCCTTGGCTGTTTTTCCTTCAAAGTTAGCCTTGGATGATTTCATGAGGGACCTTAGTTTCTTACTGATACTGATCAGGGATGTCTTTCCTTCTTGGGATTTGCTTTTTTTTCTGAACTAGTTTCCTCTTTCTATTGCATAGCCTGTTTATGGCAGGGGTCCACCAAACTAGTTTCCTTCTCTTAGAGGAGTGAGTATTGGTTTTGATAGGGATGGTACAATCCACGCATCCTTGTAGGTGGTCATAGAGTGCATTTGTAAAGGTTTCTGCATCTTGGGCAGCATTATCCTTTAGCGTGGGGGCTGTGAAACTTACCACCTTTGTCTTAAGTAAGGTGAAGTTTGCTTTAGAAAAGTTTTTTACTGCAGTTTCCTTAGTTGTGGGTGGTGTTGGGGTGTGGACATCCGGAGTGATTAGTTTATTGTCTGATCTCACCAGTGATGGGTTGACCTCCAGTGTGGAACACCTGTCGCCCATATTGGTGATAACCAGGTCCAATATGTTTTCACCTCTATGGTAGAAGAGTTTACCAGCTGATCCAGGGCATTTGAGTTGATGAATTCCAGGAAGCGCTGGGCCTGGGAGTTTGTACTCGAGTAGTTTTCCCAGTGAATGGTAGGGTAATTGAAATCACCCAATAGCAGGGTGTTCGGTAGGACCTTCATGTTTTCCAGTGTCTCCAGAAAGGTGGAGTGGTGGTCCTGGGTCATGGAGGTTGATCTGTAGCAGGCCACAATTTGCATTGCAGATTTGCCCGATGTTAGTTGCACATGGATGATCTCAGAGGTATCATGCTGTGCCACTAACCTGGAGGTGTAGATATCCTTGATGATTATGGATACACCCCCTCCTTTTGTGTTTCGGTCCATGTTCTGTGGCCGAAACATGTGGTATGAGTTGTAGCCCAGTAGTGCTGGGGTGCTTTCTGGAGCCTTGAACTAGGTTTCAGTTACTGCACAGATGTCAACGTTCTCCATATTGAGGAGTGCTTCGAGCGCGTGCATTTTGAGATTTAAACTTCTGGCGTTGAGTAGCATAACCCTCAGTTTTTTGTGAATTGTGCTGTTTATGGAGGTGGGTTTGACTTTTGAGCCTTGCCTAAAAAGGCACTATGTGGGGCAGCAAGAGCCTTGGCCAGTATTCGAAAACCTAGGGGTGACAGGTGCAAGCCATCTCTTGCGAAGCAATGAGACTTGTCGAGCATGTTGTCCCAGGCTGACAGACACTGGATCCCCTTTGAATGACACCAGAAGCTTAGCCAATTGTTGAAATTAATATTTTTTTCTTTATACTGAGGTATCATTCTTGGTGAGGGCAGGATGCTACTCAGGGTCAGGGTCATACCAGCCTGGGCTACATGATCAGAGAGCTCTTTCATGTCTCTTTTCATGTAGTCCAGGGAGGTACGTCTTAGGTCAATCACACCAACATGAACAATGACAAAGTCATATTTGTACTTGTTCTGGAGTGATCTGAGTGCTTGTGTTATGTGGTGGATTCTGGCTCCCAACAGGCAGCTAACAGTAACCTTCTTCTTGTCCAGCTTAGTGAGTGGGACGTCAGTGTGCCTGACTATAGAGTCACCTACTACTAGTGTGTTAGGTATGTTATTTCGCCTTAAGGGCTGTGATTGTGTGGCACACTGATTTTGTGTTTTATGTGTTGTCTGGTTTGTGAAGGGAGGTGCAGGTTGTTTGGGTGTCTGCTTTGGAGGTCTCTGATGCTTTTGCAGGTTTTTATTTAGAGCCTCCAAGTATAATTTTGTGTATTTATATGTATTTTTTGCCAGTGCTGTTTTAGTAGGTCTGTGTGCGGCTGGCAGTGTGGTGCAAGTGTTAACCTTCTCCTCTTGACTGTCTGTTCTAATCTTGGGTGGAGACTGCTTAGCTTCCAGTTTGGCTGTATAATTAAATATGTTAGTGTTTTGTGGTAGGAGGAGAGGGTTGTCTGTGTACATGGAGGCAGTTGTAACATTGCCTCAGAATACCCAGCTTCACCAGCTGGACTGGAGAGTTCACCTGAAATTGCCCTTTGGTCATGCCTGAATAGTAGGGTGAGCTGCTTAGTCACTTGGTTGGTGAGGGGTGAATAAACAGCCTTGCCCTGCTGTGCAATCAATGTCAGGGTATATTAGTGCTTGCTATTAGGTCTGAGCAAGTGCTGGGCTGTAGGATGCTTTTTGAGTGCTTAGGTTGAGAGTTAGACTAGTTTCAAGGGAAAAACTGAAGAGGAGACTTAGTGGAGCTGGGAATAATTTAACCGTAGCTAACAGGCATTGCCTGGTGTGCAAAACAGTGCAAAACCGGTTTTTATAGTAGGGAAAAGAAAGAGATAGAAATTAGCCCAAAATGGCCAATAAACTACTAACTTCTGGGCTGGAACCACTCATCCAGGGACAGATAGATTGCTCAAAGCTCCCCTCTCTCACAGGTGAACAGAGAAACTTCCCAAGTTAAGGTATGGGCAACTCAGAAACTAGTATCACAGCCCTGAATTCAGCACTAGCCTGAAAACTGGACTATACTAGTTTAGAAAGGTGGGAAACAAGGAATGTTTTGTGTTTTTTTTGTTTTTTTTGAAAAGATAAGGCAAAAACAGTAAAAAATACACTTAAAACAGCTTTAAATGACTACAAACAATCAGAAAAGGCTATCGCACTTTAGTATGTAGCCTACAACAGTTAAACACATTATTTAAACAAAAAAAAAACTTTTTAAAATTGCAGGCAGTCAAATAAGTACAATATGTGAAAAAAAACAAGCTTTTAAATCACAATAAATGCTGGAAAATCTGCATTTAGGTGGAAAACAGTTAAGTACAGCAAGAAAGTACAGAAAACTGATACTTAATCACTCCAAAGTCTCTCTTCTAAGCTAGAAGGCTTGTATCAGTTTAAGGCTTTCTAGTGCTACCCAGTAGGTTAGTTACAGGAAAGATAGGAAACAAGCGCAGATGTGGTCTTTTAAACCAGAAAGTTGAAAGAGATGGACAAACTGTCCAAATGGTCAATAAACTACAATTTCTGGGCCAAGAACCTCTCCTCTCGTGGTAGACCGGCTACCCAGTGCTTACCACTCCCACTCCCACTGTTATGGAAGACAAAATTTCTTTTGCCATAATAAAATTCAAATTGCAGAAAAAGCTTTTCTTTGTTGCATTATTTCATAAGGAAAATCAGAAAAAAATGGAACTTTTAGTTCCATTTATATTTATAATCGTGTGTATTGCAGTAGCCGAAATTCTTCCCTTCTCTCTATACTTAGCACATTTATCAATAATGGGTCTAGGTCCTTTATTCTTGTTTACTGATGTGTGATGAAAATTAACCTTGTAATAATATCTCTCTGAATCCAAAGCAGTGGTAGTAGCAAAAAATTATTTTAATACTGGCTCAAGTTCCTTACTTTATGTAGATTTTTTTCGTAACTCTAACTTCATAGTCAACCAGTTTAGACTGAAAGATTGACTGTGCCTTTTCTAAGGAAGACAGATAATCATTAATATTTTTATGGTTGAACTCTATGAATTCATATTTCTCTTAGACTATTTTCACTTTCTCAGCTTGCTTCTTTTTTGCTGCAGCTTAAGAAGAATTAAAGAGATTTGAAGTAAAGATATTTTGATCACTGCTGATTCAAACCCTTCAAATTTGTTAAAAAATATTTTTTGATTTAACATCTCAACAAGAAGGTTCATTGATTCTAAATTATCTACTTTAAACATTGTTGTTGTATTCACTTTCATTGGAGAATTATTTGCAAATAATTCTGTACAAGTATTGAAAGGGTGACTAGTTTCACTGTTTTACAGCACCTATTTGTTGACAAAGGTTTGTGTTAGCTTCTTGTACTCCCATATGCATCATCTAACTTTTATTCAATGGAACAGTTGAATAGCTCAGCCGTGTCAGTGGTGCATTAGCTAACACACTTGTCTTTGGTGCAGAAGTGTGTGAGTTCAAGTCCCACACCAGATAGATGGATTGCTGACATTACAGTGCAGCATAAGGGGGTACTACACTCATGAGTATGTCATCTTTGGATGATAAATTAAACTGAGATCCCATATGCTTGAGTTGATGGTAATTCAGGTGGTATAAAAGATCCCATGGCACCTACTGAAAATAGTAAAGGTACTTTATTAAAACTCAAAGTGCCCTTAACACATCATCTTAAATAACCATAATCAATTTCATTTGTCAAAAAATAATAATAATAAATAGAATATATACAATATTACAAAAAAAAATCATTACCCTCCCCAATCTGTATATCATAACCATCATTTAATACAATCTGTTATATCCACAATGTTCCATAACTTTTTGAAAGACAATTAATCAATTTTTGATTTTCATATGTTGCAAATAATAGCTATACAGACTTTATTAGTACATTCAATTTAATTTCTTAAAAAAAAAAGAATATCCATATACCACATTAGATGTTGATATGTTTTCCTAAAAAGGAAAATTAATTCTGTTTTCTAATAAGCTTCCTTAAGAACTTAACTTTAGGATGTTCAAAAGTACATGTTCTGTTGTTTACAAAGTTGTACAATTATTACAATTTTGTGCATATAAACTTTGTATTTTATATCTGCCTTAAATGGACATTTTTGAAGCATCAGTCTCCATAAATAAGTCTTTAACTTTCTTCCAATTTTTAAACCTTTATTGTCTATTCTTAATGGCTACTAAAATATCTTTTGAGACTTTCTTCCATACATAAATGTAGAAAATATCATCATCACTTTTTCGTACCATAAGATCCTATTGCATTCAAAATGACTTACATTCATTTTCCATTCTTTATTTTTTAAATCAGTCTTTAATTCCTTACTTACAGAATTTCTTATGTTCTTTTTATTCCTCATTTTATCACAAACATCATCATATTTACACTTTATTAAATTTGTTATAATCATAATATTATTTTCAAGCATCATATTTGATATCCAGTGCAAACATAATGATGGCAAACTACCATTTTTTTTAATTTAGTCCTCTTTTTAACTTTTTTATAAATTATACCCCTTTTAATTGGATTTAATTTTGATCTCCATAAAATGTAAATTATTATATGTAATAATTCAGTATCCATTTCACAAGGGAAATGCAAATACATTTCCAAAATAACTAAGCTTCCCTAATAGTACTGAATTCAACAAATATACCCTTTTTTGCAAATGAAAAGTTTTCCACAATCTACTTGTTTGTTGAATATCTGATAATAAAATGTTACACTGTTGTTTAACTTTAGTGTAATCTCCTAAAGGAATACCTAAGATATCGATTTTGTCTTTAACAAATGATATATTCATTAATATACCTTACTGTCCTATACCTTTACTCTTCCTTCTAATCATCCTCAATCTTAATTATCTAAAATATCTTTCTGATACCACTGGATTTACCATAGTTTTATATTTAACAGTAAGTATAACATTGTCAGCATAAGACATAATTAAAGGTATACACATTTTATTTTGAAATATGTAAGTCACTGCTACAATATTTTGTTCTGTTACTTCTATAATCACATTCATCACAAGTACAGATAAAATGCTGCGTAAAGAACACCCCTGTCTTAAACCCTTTTGAAGTGCAACAGTGCCTTTAATCCATCCATTAATAGTCTAACTATATGGTTTTTATAGGCAGATTTAATTACATGAATTATAGCCTGTAGAATGTGATATCCTTTAAAAATATTCCATGGTTGCCTTCTATCCACATTATCATAAGCTTTTCTATATCACATCCAGTAAGCCTTACATCAGCATCATTATATACAATCATATAGACTATTCCTTAATTAAAATTAACAAATCACTAATATTTCTCTGAGCAATATCAAATATTCCTTGGTTCTCTATTTTTTAAACTGTTCTGAATTTTATTTGTGTTATTTTCATAAACAGTTTATGATCCACATTCAAAAAAGTTATTGGTCTCCAATTCCATAAATCTTCTTTACTATCCCATTTCCAAATTAATCAAATAACACCTTCACATATGTAATTATGCATCCTATTGTCTTTCCATTTATTGAATAGATGAGCCAATATTTTGTAATATTCCGCCTCTAGATTTTAAACCAAAAATAATCTAAACTTTCTGGACTGGAAACATATGTTTATGTATTTTACTCAATATACTCATAATTTAGGAAAATGTAATCACTTCAGTTAATTTTTTTGTTCTAATTATGTTAAAGATGGAACAGCTCAGTTCTTAGGTACATACATTCTATCTTCCTTATATAACTCAATAAAACATTTTATTATCTCCTTTGGTATATTAAACTGTGTATTTATAACATTTACAGCTGTCACTCTTAAACTATCTATACACTTGTTTTTTAATAGATTTACTTAAAAAGGTACACTCTTTTATTTAGTACCTTGTACTAGCCATTCTTGTTTCTGTAAAAATTATGCAACCTGTCCTTATTTGCATCATATAATTCTTTCTCTCTTTTAACATAATCCTCAGTAAATTTATCTGCATGTGACATCATATTATTTATTAATTTAGTATATTGGGATTGTTCACAAATGTAGTATTCCTTTTCTATTTTATAATATATTTTCTTGATTTTATCTTTGTAGACAACCTGCCAAGCAATCCAAGTATAATAAGTAAATCTCATACTAACATATTTTTTCCATATCATTTTAGTCTCACAGTCAAAACATTTTTGTAAATGTATAGCATTCAGTTTCTTCAAACCTTTACCTAGAATTTCTTTCTTTGTACCTATAGTAGCCCATATACCTACAGGACCTGTAAAACATGCTTTAAACTCTTTGTATCTATCTCTCTTAATGTATTTGAATACATAAGAAAATCTATTATATAAGTAAAATCTCTTTGAGAACCTACCTTTAACCGACCTACTTTTATTACTTCTCTCAGCTTCTTAATATCTGGAGATACTTTTCCAATGTGTTTCCTAATCTTACAATTGAGATCACATATTAAAATGTTATTTAAATTAACTAATACATATTGTTTCAGAGCTTCAAAAAGTTCTTTTCTCTATTTTATACTTGTATAACCATATATCAATATTAATCAAATAATATTTCCATTACATTTAATGTCCAACACAGATGCTCTTCCTGCTCTCATGATTCAATACCATTAAGAAGGAGGATTTTACAAAAATGTCTAATCCCATGCATCTTTCTGCTCCCAAATTCTAAACAATACTACATTTCCATAATAGTTGTAATTGTGCGGGTCTATATTAGATCACTGAATGCTTAAAAAAGTGAACGGTGATTAATCGACCCTATGTGAGCGAAAGCTTACAATGTCGAATTGTCAGAACAGCAATTTTTTTTTCCAAGGGAAAAAAAGCCACTTTGATATTTTGCAGTTTCAGCCTTTTAAGTTCGACCAAGACGCATTCGAAAGAATGTGTCTTCGGTCTTCTAACAGGAACCCTAATTGTGCCCTATCTTTACTGAAAATATGACAAACATCTTCCAAACATATATTGTCTTTTTATTGTTCACACACCACTGTAAAACTAAAAGTCTTTTAATATTATTTACAGTACTATTAACATTGAGGGGAAAGCACCTTCAAATTATCCATTATCTTTTCTCTTTTTTTTCTTTCAAAAACCTGTTTTCATATTTGTTTTTCTTTTTTCTTTCTGCAGTAGATTTTTCCTTTCATCATTACCCATTGTTTTTCTTCTCTGTCATCACTCCAGTCACTATTATATGTTGCATTTTCACCTGAATGTGGAGTGCATATGTCCATTTCATTTTTAAAAATTATTTTCATTTTCCATTATCCTTTGTTTAATAACTGTAATCTGTGTCTCTTTCCTTTTAAATGTCTATACTATCATTCCATCCACTGACATCACTAAGTCTTATCTATGCCTCTTTGTATATCAAGATAGTTCCTCCACAGATGACCCCTTTTGTTACATTTATATCATGCCAAATTATAATTTTTTACCAAATGTCCCCTTTCCCTGCACTGTGCTTTTTGGTACATGAAATGTTCTTCTTCTCCACAAAAGAAACGTGTTTGGTTGACCCCAATATTTCACAAAACCCCTCACCCCTTGTACATGTATAACACTTTAAAATATGTTGAACTTTACCCTCCACAGCTTGCAATTTCACCAACCATTCCCAACCACCTGTTCATAGACCATGATTATCTTTTATTTGTTTAATATCAGAACCAGAACCACACATATATCTCAAGTAAATGTCCAAATCTTTATTTGCTACTTCAGTTCTAACTTTAGTAATTAGTATTTTTAGTTAAGTCTATCCATGTGGTTAATACGAAATTGTTCCAAGGAAATAAAGTTCTTTTTTTTTCTTTAAACTTGATCATTAACTTCCACAAGCTTTCTTCCATCTCTAAAATAATGTCATCAAATGATTCCATGTCCAAAAAAAAATGAAAGCTCTAATGTCTGTTACCATAATTCCCAGTGGAGAAATAACATTGTCCCATAAATCATATCTAATAGCAATATCTTTTTAGAATGTAGTCTTACCACATATTTGTGGTTTTGAAGAGTTTATGCTCCTTCCATATCTTTATGTTAGTGTCTAGGGGCCTACGGCAGCACAAGTTTTCTTTATAGACAACATTTCCTTCTGTGGTATATTGTTCTGCTCTTCATTATCCACCTTTTCAAACATTTGAATCATCTCTATAATTTCCTCCCATGATGCTTCATTATAATCATGTGGTTCTGAAGCACTTAATAAATCACATAGTATTCTATCCTGCAACCTTTCTGACTTGGGGTGCTGTAACCAATACTTCACCTGCTGCAGCTGTATTTAACTTTCTATCATCCTTTACCAGCAAAGAGGCAAACAGCTGTTACTGAAACAATATTTCAGAATCTGCATGTTCTGCAGCTCTGTTATCTTCTCACTCACCACCATCCTCCCTAGTGAAAACACATACTGTCAACACCATGCACCAAATACTTCAACTTACAGCCGCATTTACTTGCAAACTTGAGTAGAGGAAGTTCCTCAATGTTCTGGCATATAAATAAATATAAATGTATAAAAATTATACAAGTACCACTTTAGGTCTCCCCTGAAAAGTGGCTACTAGCCTAGTTGGACTAGCTTGTTCAACAAAGGATAAATAAATGAACAAACAGGAAAGGGTCGCCATCATTAATGGCGCAGGCTTTTGTATGGCTCTGTTGCATTTATTTCCCATTATCCACATATTCACAGGCTCACTTGCATCACTGATACTCTTACCAGGGGAGAAAAGTTCAAGCTGGCTACTGCCCCTATATAGGTCTTGCTGTGCAGCATGTGGTAAACGTAAACTAGTTATAGATTCATCATCATCAACATCATCATCAACCCCCTTTTTTCCCATTTTCTACAAGGGGTCAGGGTGTCATGTTAACTGTCACCATCTCTCTCGATTCAATGCCACACTCCTGTCTTTTCGACACTCATGCATAAATGTTGCAGGTCTTCTCTCACATAATCCATCCACCTCTTTGTTGAATACCCTCATTTCCTCTTACCTTCTTCTTGTCTGTCCCAAATCTTCTTCACCAGATTGGCTTCTGCTTTTCTACACATATGCCAGAACCATCGTAATATATTTTCTTTGAGCTTTTCTGCAACTGGAGCTACTTTGGCTTCTGCTCCTATACCGTCATTTCTTCATCTGTCCCATAGTGTCCATCCTACTACTTGTCTCAGGCACTGATTTCCATCCCCTCTAACTTCCTCCACTGCTCTGCTCTACAACTTATTCTACAACAGTAGAGCAGGTTCATGGACATTTTTAAAAATACATCCTTGGATAATAATATTTGTATAGTGGCTACATGAACATTACTGAGTACTTTTGCAAGACTCCACAAACTAGAAATGTTCTCTAGATCCAGGACTTTCTTCTGTGCCACAGCCATTGTTGTTATTCTTTCAAATGTGTGTTTAGCTTAGGGACGGCTTTAGGTGAAATGACATCATAGGTGAAAGGCCTAATGGTGCTCCTTCCCTGCTACCCACTGTCTCACTCCCATACAAATCCCCCACTGCCTCCGCTGCTCCCTTGTATTCATCCACAATGGTCTTCTCACATTATCAAGATTACTTTTTTCTACTTTTATGCATAATTTCTTTTAACTCTTCAGCTTTTTCCTGCATATTTTCAACATATTCTAACTGGGCCAGACAATACAGTAATAACTGAAAAAAATAACTGAATTAAGTGGGGAGACTGGGGCCACTAGGCTTTCAATAGCCATTGGGGTTCTAGATGTTCTGAGGTATATTTTGAAAGGTTTCCCCAAACTTTTCCCCATCCCTTACAGTCATTCTGACAACTGTATCTGTGCCCAACATCCCTCACTGTGTCTATTCACTCTCCAGTTCATACCCCGGTCCAGTGCCCAAGTTTATGCTAGGGCCAGTGTGGGGAATGTAAGGGCATCTTTTGGGGGGGGGTCTGCTGTTCAACTTCTAGTGAGGAGATTTATGTATGATTTAAGCAGTACCCCAACCCCCCTGCTCTGTGCTGATTGGCACACATCTGTGGGCAACTCTCCGTTTTGGATTACGCCTCCCCATAGGGAGTATTATCGATAAATGACCTCCACTTAGAATGGGCACACCCATCCCTCCCTGCCACTCCATTAGTTGCCCGAGCTGTTAATCAAACCCATGTCACCATAGCAGTACTCAAGGCTTTACCTCTCGATGCCACTGGAGTGGCTCCTTTCCCTGACCTTTTCGATCTAATGGTCGCCTGAACAAAAATCATGGCTAAGGAAAGATATTCAGACCTACGTCTCAACTTTTTTTTTCCTGCATCATTTCAGTATAGCCTAGCTGTCCGGGAGTGCTGTAATAACTGTGGAATAAATAAGTCAGGGGTCTGGGGTGGCAAGGTACCCAAAAGCCATGGGGTTATAGAGGGTATGAGGTACACTTTAGAGCTATTTTCCATCCTTTTGGTCTAATTATGACATGATCAGAAACATCCCTTTTAATTTACCCTAACTGTCCAGGAGGGCACTGTAATAACTGTGGAATAAATAATTAGATTAAGCCAGGAATCTGGTGTGGGCTAGGTACACAAAAGCTGTAAAGCTGCAGATGAATTTTGGAGCTATTTTCCAAACTTTTGATCTAATGATGGCATGATCAAAGGCACAAGCAAAGAAATAAATTAAATCTTGTTTTTTATAGGGAAAATGTAAGTTGTTTGACAAAATAATAGCTCACAATAAAGCGCTTATGAGAATACATGCATACATCATATATGGGAAGAGGGTCTGCCTACCTAGCCCCCTCAAGAAAGTTATACACCTTCTGTGTATCCCTCTGGTGTTAGTGTGGGGTAAAGGCACAAACTCACACAATCATCTATTTCAAGTGGCTGTGTGTGTGTTTGTGTGTGTGTGTGTGTGTGTGTGTGTGTGTGTGTGTGTGTGTGTGTGTGTGTGTGTGTGTGTGTGTGTGTGTGCGTGTGTACACACACACACACACACACACACACACACACACACACACACACACACACACACACACACACACACACACACACACACACACACACGCACACAAACATATGCATACCGAATATGTTCCTGATAAGCCAAATCTATCAGAAAATATACACACATGCACGCGCACACACACACACACACACACACACACACACACACACACACACACACATACTGTATGCATACTAACAATGATTTTGATAAGCCAGATCTATCAGAAAATATGCACCCACACACACACACACACACACACACACACACACACACACACACACACACACACACACTGACACTGCACTCTGACTTAACTTGCAGGCAAACTGGACGAATGACAATTCTCCTATATCATATCTGTAGAGTGTTAGAGGAAACCAGAGTACATGGATAAATCCACACAGAGACAGGATGGGTATGCAGACTCCTCACAGAAGAAGCCATAGACAAGACTTCTGCCAATGCAATATGCTGTAAGACAGCAATGCTACCTGCTTTACCGCAGTGCTAATGATCAGTTACTTTTACATTCACCCTGCTTCTGTCAGACCACCAAAGGTACCCACTTATCATGTGCAATGTTGATGCTCATGATAGAAAGAGAAATAAATTATGGCCAACTTGTTGCTCTTAAATTCATTTCAGCCTGCCTCCCTACACACACACACACACACACACACACACACACACACACACACACACACACACACACACACACACACTTGCATAGCCACAGGTATAATAATGTTAGACTTACTTCAGCAAATATAATACACAGTGATACTTTACTCCTGCCACTCCAAATTAGTAACCACCTTTTAACAGTGATTAAACAACTACAGGGGTAAGTCATTTATATCCAGATATGGCCTCTTTACCCATCAGTTACATACACTTTTCTGACTGTGCACTCCTCAGATTTCAGATTATGATAAAAATAATACTAATAGTTACAATAACAAAGAATTCTGTGTAACTTCACACAAATGCACACTGGTCTTGCAAAACCAGTCTAGTGACTGTTTAAACTAAGCAGCTCCCACACTGACCCAGCAGTAACAGCCACTTCTGTGTACACTTCAGATGTCTGATTGTGATAAAAATTATAGCTATGTAATGCATCTCAGCTTTACTCCATTAAAAACAGTAGCCACACATTAAAGTATTCCACGATGCTTCACACAAATCACATTACTTCTGTAAAACCAGAATATAGAATTTCTTCCAAACTGCCCCAAAATTACTTCGCTCAAATCCTATTAGTTCTACAATGAGCAAACAATATTAGAAGTGGAGGGCATACCTCTGAAATAGTGAAGTAGAGTCCAAAATGCCATTTATTTAAAATCTGCAGAAACTTATAAGGTATTCCTTGTTTTCACTTAGTTCTATTGAGCACACTTTCTCGCTTGACTGTCATGATTTTTCATCCTTGTCTCAGCCAATGAGCCTTCAACCTCTGATCCACTGACAAGTTTTGATTGCCAGGTTGATTAAGTCCTGACAATCATAGTCCTCTGGGTAATGATGAAATAATTTCCATCATTACAGGAAGTACACACTTTTTATGCATACATGTATGCATTTGCTACAATGAGAGATTTGACAATTTAAGGTTGGATTTACATCAGAATTTTTGTATGTAAAAGAATAATTTATAAAATGTGTTTTTTAAAGCCTTAGGTTTTAAAAATGATTTGATTTTACTACATTTTTTCATTTTTTTTTTAAATTTCAGTTTTGTTTATTAACTAAGTAGGTTGGTCCTAAGGCCATTTACAGCCATGTCTCAGGCCAATGACAGTTTAATAAATGTATCTGCATGACAGTTGTAAACTATTTACAATAAATCATGTAAAAATTAGGAGTGTAAAAATAAAAGTGCAAATATTAAGGGGTATGTAGTTATGTGGAATAAATAAACTACAAGTTTCTCCAGAATACAGAAAAGAATTGCAATTAGAAAACATAGTAAAGTTAAGTTATTCTGGAAATAGTAAGGCACGGTTATGTCATAGGTCAAAATAGTAAGGTTAAGTTATTCTGGAAATAGTAAGGCACGGTTATGTCATAGGTCAAAATTGTAAGGTTAAGTTATTCTGGAAATAGTAAGTCGCGGTTATGTCATAGGTCAAAATAGTAAGGTTAAGTTATTCTGGAAATAGTAAGGCACGGTTATGTCATAGGTCAAAATAGTAAGGTTAAGTTATTCTGGAAATAGTAAGGCGCGGCTATGTCATAGGTCAAAATAGTAAGGTTAAGTTATTCTGGAAATAGTAAGGCGCGGTTATGTCATAGGTCAAAATAGTAAGGTTAAGTTATTCTGGGAATAGTAAGGCACGGTTATGTCATAGGTCAAAATAGTAAGGTTAAGTTATTCTGGAAATAGTAAGGCACGGTTATGTCATAGGTCAAAATAGTAAGGTTAAGTTATTCTGGAAATAGTAAGGCACGGTTATGTCATAGGTCAAAATAGTAAGGTTAAGTTATTCTGGAAATAGTAAGGCACGGTTATGTCATAGGTCAAAATAGTAAGGTTAAGTTATTCTGGAAATAGTAAGGCACGGTTATGTCATAGGTCAAAATAGTAAGGTTAAGTTATTCTAGAAATAGTAAGGCACGGTTATGTCATAGGTCAAAGAGGGGAATTAAAAAAGTTGGGGAAAGGATGAGAGTCGCTGAGAAAGAATATGAGGAAATGATAAAGAAAGAGTGGAAAGAGGTAAATGAAACTACTCAGTAAAGTGAACGTTGTTTCTTAGAAAAGGACTGATATTTACTCATAAGATGCACCATCAAACTTTAGGGCCAACAGTGGAAATATCACTTAACTGTGGTGGTGCAGTGGTTAGCGTTGTCACCTCACAGCAAGAAGTTCTCCCATTCAATTCTCAGTTGGAGTGCCTTCTGTGTGGAGTCTGCATATCCTCCCCACAGTTGAGTGACGTTTAAAGATATCCAGGTAGGTGCGTGCGTGAATGGGTGTGCCGTCTTTGAAGGTTGGGTGTGGGGCTGGCAACTCGGCACCATAAAAATCCACTGCCAATCTTTAGTGGAGCGGAGTTCCACTGTGGTGACCCTTAACCAGGAAAAGCCAAAAGACTAAAGTGGAAATATCATTTAGCTGAATTTGCTGATTCCTGACTTACTAAAAACAAAATTATGTACTTTGATGAAACAATGTGTTTCAAATGTTTTTCTTACTGTTGTAGATTTGTAGTTATGTTTTCATAATATAAATGAGAGGTGTACATCATTTGCATTTTGTGCTAAAATATTTTGAGACATTTAGTGCAGTTATCACTGAGTATGAAGTTTGATGAGTAATCTTTGTAATTTCTGGATGTCTGAATAATGGTACATCTAAACTATACATAAAATAAGAGGCATATGTTATTAAATCTCAGCATCTTGCAAGCAGTCATTGAAATTAGTAAAAATACCCTGAAAGAGCAATTTCATAGAACCTCATGGAACACTATAGAAAATACCAACATTTGCAATACAGCTGTATGATTTTGGAAAAAGATTTGTTAGAAGATCTTATAGTGGGAATTATATGGAATATAACAAGGAAACATTAATTTTGCTAAGACAGCATGAAGGAAACCCTTATTTGAGAGATGGAGTGAGTGGCAGCTGAATTACAAAGATAATCCTGGGGATTCATTAGTGGGTCCAGAGTAATCTTTACACAGGCTCACATTACAAAGTCTCTGCTCCCACAATGAGATATTTTGTGATTCAGAGACATGTAAGCCACGACAAGGAAAGACATCATCATCATCTGCTCATTTGCATGTTTCTGAATCACAGTTAATTTCTGTGAAGTGCATATCAGCACTTCCCATGCTAGTTAACTGTGGGGGGCCACATAGTGTAGTCATAGGCATCCCCCCAATAACCCCCCCACATGTACACAAGTACAGAAATACACACATGTATACACACCACAGTCCCATACCTGCCCCTGAGTTGTCAACAAATCCCCAGTGTTCCTGTCTACAATTTGTCCACACATCCCTAGTGTTCCAGTCCCTGAGTTGTTCACACATCCCTGGTGTTCCAGTTCCTGAGGTGTCCACAAATCCCCAGTGTTCCTGTCCCTGAGCTGTCCACACATCCCTGGTTTCCTGTCCTTGAGTTGTCCGCATATGTCCAGTGTTCTTGATCCCTGGTGTTCCAGTTCCTGAGGTGTCCACAAATCCCCCAGTGTTCCTGTCCCTGAGCTGTCCACACATCCCTGGTTTCCTGTCCTTGAGTTGTCCGCATATGTCCAGTGTTCTTGATCCTGAGTTATCCATACATCCCTAGTGATATTCATCGTGTTTCACTGTTGCAGTCATTACAATTGGGTTATCCTGCTGGCAGGCTACCCGCAGTTGGCCTGAATTCCAAAGTCCTGGTCTGGCATCAGTTGCTGTCACCTCCTCCCTGACATCAGTGCACCAGGGGTATAAAGGATGCAGCCAGCGCCATTTTCTTTAGTCTTTCTTGCCGCAGGGTGCCTGAAGCAAAAGCAGTTTGCAAGTACCGGTCGGCCGACTCCTGAGATTTTCAAGTTCGAATTTCAGATCCGAAGTCTTCATTAAAGCTAAGTGCCCCGTTGGGGAAACTTTTTTCTTGCTCCAGACCGATGTCAGAAAAAGTTAATAATTGTATTTCTTGTGGGAAGCAAGTACCTCATAAGGATTTTCGTTCTTACTCTATTCCTTGCCTAGGCCCTGACCACGACGTTGCTAGTTGTCAGTTTTGTGCTAGATTTAACCAACACACTATTAAGCATCAGTACGATTTTGCATTTCATTATTTTGGCAGAAGATTTAACTATATAATGCCATCAGAACAGCTGACTACTGGAATTTATAAAAAGTGCAAAGACAAAGAAAAGGACAGGCATCCGAGGTCCAAAACCGACGACAAGGCTTCGGCTAGGCCAGTCACCGGTTCGCCGGTTCTCAGTGAGGTGCTTTCGCAGCCCCTGACGCCCACTACCTCAGAGCCACAGGCCGCTTCCGACTCCCACGTGGAGCCAACTAGGCCACTGGAAACTCAAGGTATTGGACCCTCGGAAACTATTCCCTCAGATGGGTCCGGAGCCGCTGAGCAGGCATCGGCTTTTGAGGGTGTTTTCCTGCCTACACAGTTATATGTAAAAACAACTTCAGCTTCAAAGGCAAAGACTAAAGTACCTCTAAAGACAAAGAAACAAGTACAACTTTCCCCTGGACAGGCCTCCATGCCTAAAAAACATATGCTTAAAATGGCCGAAGACCTAATTTCTTTGATCAGGGGTTCCCATCCCCCTCCTGATAAGAGACCTAGGCAAGAGACAGAATATGAATCTTCAGATCAGGTTTCCATTTCCTCTAATTCCTCTTCTGAACAGGGATACTCTCTTCCTCCTTATGAGGATTCTGATGCTTAGGAATCTATCCCTTCAGCCTATCCTCCTGAAGATTATTCTTTTGGGGAGACCCTGCATATTATGAGGGAGCATTTTCATTGGGAGAGCCAAGATTACTCAGAATCTAAGAAAAGTCTCAGAGATTTTCTTTTACAACCTCAGCACAGGCCCCTTGCTATTCCTCCTGTTTTAGACATTGTAGATGATGTATTTACAGAGTCCAGTCTCACTCCTGACTCTTTACCACCAGTTCCTGTTAAGCCAGGCAGATACTGCAGGGTTCCTGATTCACATAAATTTCTTTACAAAAACCCTGCTGCTAACCCAGAAACTATATCTCAGGGTCTCAAAGGGGTCAAGGCGTCCACTGCAAAAAACCCTATCCCCTCTGATAGGGATTCAAGGGCCCTGGACAGATGGGGGGAAAAGATTTACACTTCTGCTACCTTGGCTGTAAGGGCCTTAAATTGTCAGTTTCATATGCTTAAATATCAGCAATATCTTATGTCACTACTAAAACAGAAAATGTTGACAAATTCTGAATGTGCAGAAAACAAAGAAATGCAGGATTTATTGCATGCAGCTGAACAAGTGGGAAAGCATACTTTGCAATGTGGTTTTGATTCTCTGGAGGCCTCCTGCAGGGCCGCTGTTATGGGTTCTGTCATTAGGAGGCATGCTTGGTTAAAGGAACAGAATCTGCCTGATCATGTTAAAGCAAAATTATTAGATGCTCCATTACAGCATGATACCTTGTTTGGTCTTAAAGCAGAAGAGATGTTGAAGAAAATGGAGGACAAAGCTAAATCTATTCAAACAGTCAAGGATTTCTTACAGGTACAACCTCCCAGATTTAGCAGGAACTAGCCTGCAAAGAATTGGTCTTTTCCAGTGTCAGACAGGCCACAAAGAGGCAGATACAGATGCCCCAGAGGTAGATCCCAGCCCCAGGGCTCATACAGGTCTAAACAATGGGGTGTTTCTACCTCCAAAAGCGGAGAAGATAAATCACAGCCATACAGGAAACAGTCTCAATGACTTTCCCCTGCCAGCTCCAAGCACTTATCTTCTGGCAGCCCCTTTAGGGGGAAAAATAGCACTTTTTTTTCACAAAATTGGCACATGATCACCAAGGACAAATGGGTCCTGAATATAGTTTATCAAGGCTACAGGTTCCATTTTCACACCCTGCCAAGGGCAAACAGAATGCCAGACCTGCCACACAATCAATGGGCAGAGGCTCAAAAACAAGTTTCAGCCCTCATGGACATGAGGGCCATTCAGCGAGTGCCACAGCAAGAGCAGGGACTAGGATTTTACTCAAGACTCTTCTTGGTGCCCAGAAAGGACAATGCATGGAGACCAATACTGGACCTGTCTATTCTAAACACATTTCTGGATATTCCAAAATTCAAAATGTTGACTCTGCGGCAGCTTCTGCCCATGCTGGGCAAGAAGGCATGGCTTGTGACTTTAGACCTAAAAGAGGCATACCTGCATGTCCCAATCAGACATTCATGCAGAAGATACCTCAGATTTATAGCTGGCTCAATGCACTACCAATTTTATGCACTGCCCTTTGGCTTATCTACTTCACCCAGGGTCTTCACAAAATGCCTGGCACCAGTAATTGCATTTTGCAGACAAAGAGGAATACAAATTTATCCTTACTTGGGCGATTGCCTTATTCAAGCAGAGAATAAGGACATTTTTACTACAGCATCTGGCGTTTGTAAAAAGATTACTAACATGCCTAGGGTACACAGTAAACAAAAAGAAATCAAAACTAGTACCCTCACATGAGATAATATTCCTGGGTGCAAGCTTAAATACAACTGCCCAGATGGCTTATCTCATGCCAGACAAACAAAGACAACTGACTACTTATTTCAAAATGTTGGCAACAAAGACCCAGTTATCTGCAAGAAAAATTCTGCAGGCTTTGGGCTTCATGGCATCCTGCATTCTGCTAATTCCATATGCAAGACTGCATATGAGGAAACTACAATGGTATCTAAAAAGTGTTTGGGCTCAACATTGCCACAGCCTGGAAGCAATAATTACCCTCATTCCCTCCCTGCAACAGGAGTTTCGATGATGGGCAGAGACCTGTCACCACAACAAGGGACAGCCTTTCACTTTATCCACAGTCAGGCAGACATTAACAACAGATGCATCAGATTATGCCTGGGGGGCCCATATGGCAGGAAGATGTATTCAGGGCACATGGTCCACAAGCCAAATGCATCTACATATCAATCAAAAAGAGATGCTAGCTGTTCAAAATGTCCTGACAGCCTTCAAGGATCTACTTCTTCCAGGACAACTATTGATAAAGACGGACAATACTACAGTCATGTGGTACATAAACAAGCAGGGAGGCACACATTCCTACCCCCTCTGCAGATTAGCCATGACTTTGTGGGACACAGCATTGACTTACCAAGTACATCTGCAAGCACAATACCTGCCAGGAAGGATAAATTCTCTGGCAGACGAACTAATCAGAAACCTAATGGATCCCCACAAGTGGAAATTGGATCCACAAGTCTTCAGCATGATAACAAGGAGCTGGGGATGCCTGGACATAGACCTGTTTGCCTCGCCTCACAACTGCCAACTACAGAAATTCTGCACAAGGACATATCACAAGCTACAGAAATTCTGCACAAGGACTTATCACAAGCTAGCATGAAAAGTGGATGCTCTATCTTTCAGCTGGAAAAATTTAACAGTATATGTCTTTCCCCCACTGCCTCTCTTCCCCAAGGTACTCTTAAAGGTCAGACAAGAGAAGCCAAAAATGATACTGATTGCCCCAGACTGGCCCCGCCAGCACTGGTACCCAATTCTAAAGAGCTTGTCTCAATGCCCAGCCTGGACATTGCCTCAAATTCCTCACTTATTGACCCAACAAAACAGTCAGATCCTGCACAGCCATCTCAGGACCTTAAACCTTGCAGCATAGCGGATACTGTAACCATTCAAAACACACCTCTGTCTAAAGCAGTGATAGATGTTATTTTGGAGGTCAGGAGGCCTAGCACCAGAAAATCTTATGCAGAAAAATGGGAGAGATTCTGTGCTTGGAACCAGGCGCAAGGAATTGACATGATTGTACTAAATATTCCTCAGATTTTACAATACTTAACTGAGATGCTGAACAAAGGCCTATCCTTTTCCTCAATTAAGATTCATGCCTCTGCCATTTCAGCTCACTACAATACAGAACCACCTCTTTTTTCTCATTCATTACTAAGGCAGTACCTCAGAGGGGCCAAAAACATAAGGCCTCCAAGGAGAGCACCAATACCTGCATGGGACCTAAATTATGTCTTGGAAAAACTCACACTGCCTCCTTTTGAGCCAGCCTCTACAGCTGATATAAAATTCTTATCTTGGAAAACAGCTCTGCTCCTAGCAATAACCACTGCAAGATGAGTCTCAGAGTTTCAGGCACTCATGGCTGTGGAACCCTTTATCATTTTCCATCAGGACAGGGTTTCTCTGAGGACAAACCCGACATTTATGCCTAAGGTAGTGTTCAGTGTGGCCCTGAATCAAACAATTCATTTGCCTATCTTTTATCCAAACCCAAAGAATAAGAGTGAGAGACCTCTGCATTCTTTGGACATTCACAGACAGCTACGCTTCTACTTGGGCAGAACCAAAGCTTTCAGAAAGACTGAGCAACTTCTAGTGGCATATGCTGCAGGATCACAAGGAAAGGCTATCTCAAAGCAGACTATTTTAAAATGGATAGGCCACTGCATTCGTTTCTGTTATTCACAGCATGGCAAATCAGTGCCTAAGGACATTAGGCCACATTCAACCAGAGCAGCAGCCACTTCAGCAGCCTTCCTCAGAGGAGTACAAACCAAAGACATCTTAGAGGCTGCAACTTGGAGTTCAGTGCACACTTTTACAAAGCACTATCACTTACCTCTCTACTCTAAATCTAGAGCAGGCTTTGCCACTGCAGTTCTGCAGGGCCTCATAGCCTCTCCTAATCCTATTTAGCCCCAGCTGCCCAACCTTAGCTTTGAGATTCAACCCAATTGTAATGACTGCAACAGTGAAACACGATGAACATAGTACAGTTGAGTACCTACCATAAATGTAGATGTTCGAGTGTATTCACTTTTGCAGTCCAGGTTACCCACCCACCATCCCCCTTTCTTTTGCTGGGCCTTATCTGTACTTCTCTATTCTATACAACCTATGTGGTGTATTTGCTTATAGATGAAGGTAGAGTTTTACTTTACTGAATGCATGTTTATTGGCATCAAATTATCCTACCCTGTTGGGGGCACCTGACATCTGGGGCAAGAAAAACTGAAAAAAATGGTGTAAGCTGCATCTTTTATACCCCTGGAACACTGACGTCAGGGAAGAGGCGACAGCAACTGACGCCGGACCAGGACTTTGAAATTCACGCCGACTGCGGGTAGCCTGCCAGCAGGATAACCCAATTGTAATGACTGCAACAGTGAATACACTCGAACATCTACATTTATGGTAGGTACACAACTGTACCTTTCTGTCCCTGAGTTGTCCACACATCCCTGCTGTTCCTGTCCTTGAGTTGTCCACATATGTCCAGTGTTCCTGTCCCTGAGTTATCCATACATCCCTAGTGTTTCTGTCCCTGAGTTGTCCACACATCCCTGGTGTTCCTGTCCCTGAGTTGTCTGCACATCCTATCCCTGGTGTTTGGTACCCCCCAATCCTCCTATTTGTTTGTGTACTGTTAGGGCACAAGAATAGTAACCTCTTGTGTCTATTAATTTTCCTGACCCCCAATTGCTGTAATGGTTTCAGTGCCTTTATGGTACATGTCTTATGTACTTCTACCTGGCTGCTAGTGGTCCTCCCCTTATCCATAGTACTGTTATCCCTGGTGGCTAGTGGTCCCCTCTTCCCCATAGTACTGTTATCCCTGGTGGCTAGTGGTCCCCTCTTCCCCATAGTACTGTTATCCCTGATGGCTAGTGGTTCCCCCTTTCCGATAATACTGTTATCCCTGATGGCTAGTAGTCCCCCCTTCCCCATAGTACTGTTGTCCCTGGTGGCTAGTGGTCCTCCCCTTCTCCATAGTACTGTTATCCCTGGTGGCTAGTGGTCCCCCTTCCCCATAGTACTGTTATCCTTGGTGGCTAGTGGTCCACCCTTCCCCATAGTACTGTTATCCCTGGTGACTAGTGGTTCCCCCTTCCCCATATTACTGTTAACCCTGGTGGCTAGTGGTCCTTCCACGCAGTGCTGTAGATTATGTTTATTAGTCTAGGGGTGTGTAAACATATGACAGCCACCCCAACCCAAAGTCATACACACACACACACACACACACACACACACACACACACACACACACACACACACACACACACACACACACACACACGTGCGCACACACACACACACACACACACACACACACACACACACACACACACACACACACACACACACACACCTACCTCACCCCCATCATTACCTCCCTTACTCTATCTCCCAGGCAGACACACACACTCACAATATACTCACTCATGTAGCCCCTTGTATACACTCACTCACACACCTACTGATGCTACCTTACCACTAAAATCTAAAGTATTTGGAGAGACTGGATAAGCAATTCACAAAGAAACAATGGGAAGATATATGTATCGCTCCCAAATATGCAACAAAGTTTAGAAATTTTAGGATTTTTGCTTGGAAGTGTTTGCATAGGTATTTTTATACCCCAAGCAGAGTCCAAAGAATTTTTCCACAGGTAGATTGCAAATGTTGGAGGTGTGATAGAGAAGAAAGCGGTAATTGGGGACATATTTTTTGGCAGTGTAGTGAGTTGGCGGGCTTTAAAATTCCCTGCAGACTACTCTGTCATAAGTACTGGGCGAGCAAATTGGTGTAACCAAGGAAATTATTTTTTTGAGCTGTGATACAAAATCAGAATTACCTAAGCACACTAAAACTTTGCTGAGTTTAATTCTGCTGGCTGCAAAAAAAAAAAAAAAAACAGTTACTAGAAAATGTAAATCAAAGTCTAAACCAGCCATACTAGAAGAAGTTAATACAGTAACAGAGATAACAGAAACAGAAGTGGAATCTTTAGATAAAGATAGGAGAAAATTGCATAGAAAAAAAATGGGAATTGTGGGAACAATACATGCAGAATAATGTTTTGGAGGAGGAATGAGGTTTAAGAAAAGGCAGGAATTGAATGAGCTATATAATGTTTGACAATGACCGTACAGAAGATTTTATGTGATGTATAATGTTTGCAACTGAAAATTTGTCAATATGTTTATTTGTTTATTTATACATCTGTCAATGTCATAAGTGATAATTCAAAAAAGATGTTGTCTTGTTTAAAAAAAAAATCTCCAGCAGTTGCTTCTTTCGTGATGGTTAGACACAACCTTTTAGATGTGTTCACTACCATGATATGGTAGGGGTGACCATGTTGATTGACACATCTGAGCGATTTCACAAATTACTCCAGATGCAGATGCCTTCCTGGATGCTGTTCTGGAGAAGAAAGCACATGGGTAGTTGGCATATGCCTGTCCCCTGGACTGCATCATTTGCATGCAGCAAGGCCTTAGAGACAGCCTGACATAGTGATGCTCATCTTCACGCTGTGTAAGGACTGTCTCTGAATTCAAAAAGGTTACACTAAGGTATACATCTCGTGCTAACCTTTATGATTTCACCTAAAGTTTTTTAAACACAGACATACTGACATATAATCCAAAAAATAATATTTGAATTAGGGTTAGCTGAGAAACTTAGTAATATTTGTGAAACAGGTCCAGCTTTTGTTTTTGAAGGGACAGTGATACTAACCACACTGTAAAATTTGATTAAAGTCTATATATTATAGTAGAATATCAGAAAAGTATTTTATATCTCCACACACACACACACACACACACACACATATATATATATATATATATATATATATATATATATATATATATATATATATATATATCAAAGTAAATGTTTATAATGAGCAAACACAAAGAAAACTTAATACAGTAAGTGAACAAGTTATGGATATTAGGAAAGACGAACTAACTAAACAATTCAACAACTAAAAATAATTGTAAAAGACACACGACTAGGAGCCAAAAGACTTATTTAATATTATATTGTTATTGCTTTCATTCAAGACAAATACATGAACTTCTTCAAGCAAGTGACAGTTACATTTCCAATCATTTAAATAACCAGCATGCAAGTCACATGACAGAACAAAGAAACACATACACGCCCTCCTCCTAAGATCATAAATATGCAAAAAGTATATAAATGTATGATACAAAACATATACTTTAACAAAGTATATATATAAAAATAATGAATATCAAAGTTAAATCGTCCTCTTTCGGCTGCTCCCGTTAGGGGTCACCACAGTGGATCATCTGTTTCCATTTCTTCCTGTCCTCTGAATCCTGCTCTGTCACATTAACCACCTGCATGTCCTCTCTCTTACCACATCCATAAATGTTATCTTAGGCCTTCCTCTTTTCCAGTTACCTGGCAGCTTTATCCTTAGCATATTTTTCCCGATATACTCTGCATCCCTCCTCAGCACATGTCCAAACCAACATAATCTTGCCTCTCTGGCTTTGTCTCTAAACCTTCCAACCTGGGCTGACCCTCTAATATACTTATTCCTAATCCTGTCCACCCTCGTCACACCCAGTGCAAATATTAACATCTTTAACTTTGCCACGTCCAGCTCTGACTCCTGTCTTATTGTCAATGCCACTGTCTCCAACCCATATAACATAGCTGGTCTCACTACCCTCTTGTAGACCTTCTCTTTCACTCTTACTGGTACTCGTCTGTCACAAATCACTCCTGACACTCTTCTCCACCCACTCCATCCTGCCTGTATTCTCTTCTTCACCTCTCTTCCACACTCACCATTACTCTGAACTGTTGTTCCCAAGTATATAAACTCATCCACCTTCACCACCTCTACTCCCTGCATCCTCACCAATCCTCTATCCTCCCTCTCATTCACACACATATATTCTGTCTTAGTCCTGCTGACCTTCATTCCTCTTCTCTCTAGAGCATGTCTCTACCTCTCCAAGGTCTCCTCCACCTGTTCCCTACTCTCACTACAGATCACAATGTCATCTGCAAACATCATAGTCCACGGGGACTCCTGTCTGATCTCATATGTCAACCTGTCCATCACCATTGCAAATAAGAAAGGGCTCAGAGCTGATCCTTGATGTAATCCCACCTCCACCTTAAATGCATCCGTCACTCCCAATGCAGACCTCACCACTGCCACACTACCCTCATACATATCCTGTACCACTATCAAAGTTAAATATCAAACCCAAATGCATATCATCTATCCAAACTTTTAAGTTTTAGCAAACAGGAAATAGAACACAAATTGTTCAAGCCAGGATAATTATATGCATTTAACCTGACTTGCCACAAAAGTTCCTGCCTATCCAATTTTAAAACCAAAGGACAACCCCTAACATCATAGTCAGCCTGGTCTAAGAGACTAAACTTAAAAGAGTGATCTGGGTTTAATGAAACATACTTTCCTAAGGCATTCAAAGACTTCTCTCTATTAATACTATAAATGTGTTCATAAATTTGCTCTCTAAACCTGCGTTCAGTTTTTCCCACATAAAATAGCCTTAGAATTACAGTTAAATCTACTCTTAGTGATGAATTTCCGATTCCCAGTTAAATCTACTCTTAGTGGTGAATTTCCGATTCCCTACTAAAAATGTTCGACCAATATCAATGAATTTATAACGCAAGCACATATCACACTTAAACATACCCAGGTGCCTAACACTAGGTATACTCTTCCTTTCTAAAATACATTTCTAGTTAGTGCCCCTCTTAAAAATAAATGTAAGTTGGCCACCTAGTCTTGTTCTAATACTAGAATCCAACAACAATAGACTTCAGTTTTTAGTCATAATTTCTCTTAACCCACCAGACTCTAAACTAAAGCAGGTAATAAAACTAAGACTAAAATTGTTGCAAATCCTGTCATCCCCCTCCAACAGAGGTAACTGATGGGAGGCTGAGTTCCCAAAAGTGATATTATTCAAAGTTGGTTTAAAATAACCAGCAGTTCTCTTCTGTTGGATCTCAGCAATTAAACCATCCACTAGGGAAAAAGGGTAGCCTTGTTTGTAAAACATATCCCTTAATTTATTACACAATTTATTACACTTGTTCAAAAAATCCTCTTCCCAGGTTATCATCCTAGCCACCCTCACTAATTGCCCTTCACCACTGATCATTTCTGGTGAAAGAGGTGGGTGCTGGAAAAATGTGGGAAAGAATTAGAATATGTGTTCTTCCTCAAAATTCTAGCAACATATCTCAAGTTTATTCTGTCCTTAATTAACTCTCCCTCCAAGTAGGGAATCCTTTCTGTATTAAATGTGAAATTATCCAAAGAGTCAACCTCATTGGCTAGACTGGCAACCATTATTTGGTAATTATTTGGAACCCAATTCTCCATTTTATTTTGATTTGTTCCATCTGTTTGACTGCAGCTACATAAGATTATGGTTAAGCATTATCAAATAATGGTTGCCGGTCTGGCCAATGAGGTTGACTCTTTGGATAATTCGATCAGGTCAGACCATGATTTTGACAGATATAAGTATGATTATAGAAGGGTCTCTATTAGATCAATGAACAATTAAATGTTCGAATCTGTAAAGGTCGATCTTTACAGATTGAACATTTAAATGTGCAAAAATATTTAAAAATAAAAAAAAAAACAACAAAGTGGCAAAAACAAAACCCAAAGGGTGCAAAGAGGGGGGCAAGCCCCCCTGCATCCCCCTCATGGGGGACTGTGCCCCACACACCCCCTACTTAAATATACCAACTCCAAGATCGCGCTACAGTATAGGGAAGGGGAAATTTCCCATTTCCGCACTGTACTGCAGTGATGTGCGATCTCAGAGTTGGTATATTTAAGTAGCGGGGGTGTGGGGGGTGCAGGGGGGCTTGCCCCCCTGCTAAAACCCTTTTCTGTTACTTTTTTTTTGTTTATTTATTTTTTTTACATCTTCGAACAATTAAATGTTCGATCTCTAAAGGTTGACCTTTAGAGATTTGAACATTTAATTGTTTGTTGATGTAATATAGACCCTTATAGAAGGATCTTTAATAGTATTGACCAACATGTGCAAAAAGTGAGGGTTACAAAAATGAAGAAAATTGAAGGGGACAGATTGGATTATGAGAACAGGGAAGGTTACCCACAACCCCCATCCTCGCAAGGATGGAATAAAGTTAATGACTCATGGAATGGGCAAGGGACCGCCAATAATGAGATGGGGGCAAATGGTTTCACTTCACTACAGAATGATAATAATGTTAATGTGGATTGTCCTAACCAACCCACCGGCTCTCCCTTGAGGCGTAGTGAACACCTGAAGGACCAATCTGGCCAGCCACAACATAACAACAACAGTAATGTGGGTGACCAATCAAAGGGAGTGAAATTTTCATGTACCCATGATGTCGGATTACAGGAATGGACAACATGGACTGCAGCACAAGAGGAATTTTCGGAAGTCCAACAAACCACGGAGGCAGCTGAAACTTCCTTAATTAATGAAGCTTTTTTTGTGGTCCCCCAGTGAATGAGAATTTCTTTCTTGTGAAGAATACTGAAGGTGACTTTAATATCTTTAATTATTCTATCTTTAAAGTTGAACCATTTTTTCACAGACATTTTATCAAACGGTTTAATATTTGTCCCTTCTCGTAGTGTGAACTTGGCGGAGATACTGTTGGATTTGAAATAGTATTTACACAAAATGAAGTCATCTGTTTTATTTGATAATGTATTTGTACATTCTAGTGAATATAAGGTAGCTAGTGTGTATAACCTGCCACTTCAACCTACCCTTTCTGTTTTTGAACGTGTTTGTGAAATGGACATTAGAAGATTGCTGAATAACAAAAACAATGGGATGGCTGATAGTAATTTTAGTAAGAGAGAATGGTAAGCCTTGAATTCACTGAAGGCCTGTAAAGTTACCGTAGTGAAACCTGATAAAGGGGGAGGGTTCATCTTTATGGACATTTGTCAATATTAAAACAGGATGCTTAAAATATTGCAGTCAAGTAATTATGAGTATGTTTTTTTGAATGAAGTCAATGGAGCATACCGAAGAGTGAAATCTTACATTAATGATTTATTCATTGATGCCCGTGTTGATGCTGATTTGTACAATTATTTAATGATGCCTGCACCACTAATTCCTGTGATTTTCGGCATCCCTAAGATTTGTAAAGACCTGCATGACAACCCTTTATGTCCCATTGTGGACAGGAGAAATTCTGTTACTTATGCCTGTGCAAAAGTGGTTGATAATATATTAAAAAAGTTTGTGGTGAGTGACTCTCAGATATGTAAGGACTGTTGGTCCTTTTTGGAATGTATTAACAATCTTGAATTTCAAGGGGAGTACAACTTTTTAACAGTTGACGCCAGGGATTTTTGTACAGTCATGCCTCATGGTTTAGGAATAGAATGGGTGCCTGGTTTATTAAAGGAGAAAGGGGTGACCCCCTATGATAGTACCTTGGTTGAGGAGTTGTTTGGTATTATTTTGACTAACAATTTTATTTCTTTTGGAGGTTCATACTATTTACAGAGGAAGGGTTTGCTATGGGGTCCCCCTGTTGCGTTAGTTTTGCCAATTTGGTAATGGCATTTTGGGAACAGGAATATCTCTTTAAAAATCAGCATGTCTGGAATAGAGTATATTTCTTTACTTATTACTTGGGTAATATTTTTATCATCCTGAAGGGCTGTGTGGATATGGCTTCTTAATTGTTACAATATTTTAATAATACTACCAATTTTTTGAATTTACTTTCAGATTTCATACAGAAAGCATTCCCTACTTGGATGTAGAGTTAATTAAGGACAGAATAAACTCAAGATATGTTGCTAGAATTTTTAGGAAGAACACATATTCTAATTTGGGTTTCTATTAGATGAATGAACGATCAAAATGTCGAGTACAACATGCTCGACACACTTTGATCGATCGTTCATCTAATGGAATACCGAAAAAGGCGAAAATTGGAGTTCTGAAAAGTTTTAGTTGGCCATGGTGGTGAATGTAGCTTGTAACGTAAGGATGCTACACTGTCTGGAATGGCTAGGTAAGTGAATTCCATACTTGTGTGTCTATGCTGCGATTACCAGGTAATTGCTCTTTCCCCAATGTAGAGCGATCTTGGAGTTGCTATAGGGGGGGGTGTGGGGGGTGAAGACCTCCACATTCTTTTAAAAGTAGAAGAGTGTGTTTAGGTTTGAAAGTTGTTTAATGATGTGAGAATGTATGGGTTTATATGTATTAGTTGCATGTGTGTGTGTTGCATGTTTGTAGGGAAGGTGTGGGAGAAACTAAACTTTTAGGAACTCCAGTTTTCGTTATTTTAAGGGTTCGATTAGATGAATGTTCGATCAAAGTGTGTCGAGCATGCTGTATTCAATATTTTCATCATTTGTTCATCTAATATAGACCCTCTAATTCTTTCCTACATTTTTCCAGTGCCCTCCTCTTTCACCAGAAATGATCAGTAGTGGTAGTGAAGGGGCAATTAGTGAGGGTGGCTAGGATGATAACCTTGGAAGAGGATTTTTTGAATGAGTGCAATAAATTAAGGGATATGTTTTCCAAATGAGGCTACCTTTTTTCCCCGGTGGATGGATTAGTTGCTGAGATCCAACAGAAGAGAACTGCTGGCTATTTTAAACCAATTTTGAATAATATCACTTTTGGGAACTCAGCCTCCCATCAGTTACCCCCGTTGGAGGGGATGCCAGGTTTTGCAACAACTTTAGTTTTAGTTTTATTACCTGCTTTAGTTTAGAGTCTGGTGGGTTAAGAGAAATTATGCCCAAAAACTGATGTCTATTGCTGGAGGATTCTAGTATTAGAACAAGACTAGATGGCCAACCTAAATTTATTTTTAAGAGGGGCACTAATAGAAATGTATTTTAGAAAGGAAAAGTATACCTAGAGTTAGGCACCTGAGTATGTTTAAGTGTGATGCATGCTCGTATTATAAATATATTGATATTGGTCGAACATTTTTAGCAGGGAATTGGAAATTCACCACTAAGAGTAGATTTAGCTGTAATTCTAAGGCTGTTATTTACTGAGCCAAGTGCCAGGCATGTGAAAGTTTTTATGTGGGAAAAACTGAACGCAGGTTTACAGAGCGAATTTATAAACACATTTATAGTATTAATAGAGGGAAAGCTTTGAATGCCTTAGCAAAGCATGTTTTATTAAACTCAGGTCACTCTTTTAAGTTTAGAGTCTTAGATCAGGTTGACTATGATGTTAGGGGTGGTCCTTTCATTTTAAAATTGGATAGGCAGGAGCTTTTGTGGCAAGTCAGGTTAAATGCATACACACACACATGCACACACACACACACGCACACACACACAACACACACACACACACACACACACACACACACACACACACACACACACACACACACACACACACACACACACACACACAAATAAGTCAATTAAAATAAGAAAAATCCATTGGTGCATATTCCTGTTAGATTTGATACAATGTGAAATAACACAGGGTTGACATTACAGTTTTACATGAAATCTTAGCAGAGTTAAAGTAGGACAGGGGGATAAGAGGTGCTAATTGTTGAATGTAAGAAGGGTGGGATGATAAGAAAAAAAACGTAGAGCAAGAGTAGGAGCTAATGAGAAAAATGAAGATGGTCGTTGTCAGAGACGCTCAGTATGATGAAGAGAAGAGAGAAGTAAAGGAGTGTGAGAAATGGGGAAAAAGAGGTGAGTCATGTGGGATGAGAGCAGGAACATTCCCAGAGAGTTTTGAGATGGGAATGAAGCAGGGAATTAAAGGTAGAGTGGTTGTCTGTAGTACGAATCAGAGGTAGCAGGGAGCTCCAGAGGTGAGCTAGGGAAAGGGATAGCAGGTGTTTGCCTGGAGGACGCGCAGGCTTGTGCAGTTCAAGCAAATTCTGGTTATTGGATCTTAGAAGTATGTTGGGTAGGTGCATTTTGAAGGAGGAGTCCATTGAGAGGCTGATGGAGGGATTAAAGATGAGTTTAGGGGCATGAGTAAGTTGAATGCAGAAGATGGTTGGGAAGTTTGAGCCAATTTAGTTTGTGTAGGGCATTACGCAGTGGGAGGAGGATTTATAGCCGGTAGCAAACTTTAAAGACTTTTAGTCTTTAGGGTCCTAGTTGCGTGTCTTTCACAATATTTTAAGTTATGGATATTAAACAAAACACAGCTATATTAAGGAATCAGTGAATACAGGCTTGGATCTCATGTGTTACAAATCCATAAGAGAAACAGATAAACAGAAATAAAATTAATTTTGAAACTGGGAAATAGCAGCATAAATGCATTGCACAAGGAGACATAGTGCTAAATAATACTTATTTTAAACAAATGACAAATAAAATGAAATAACAGATGCAGGGTTGTTCTGCTTTTTTGTTATGAAAGCTATAAATGTAATTCTGAAAAGCAGGATGGAGATGTTAGTGTGTACATTTAAAATTTCCATCTGTAATGCTTGCAGGTGTCTATACCGATTTAATGAAAGGCTTATAATATAAAACAACAACTTATTCAGAAGGCTAAGCTGCCTTGGTGAATGTATTCAAGTGCAGAAAGTTCACTGTTTAATTTTAAATACATTTTGATTTTATTCTGAAGAAATGCAAACCTTTTAGGGAATATGTTATACACTGAAATGGCATTTTCTAATGCCATAATTACTGGAACTGCATTGTTATCATTTTCTAAAATATACTTTCCTTTGTGTTTAGAGTCCAGTTATCTGCTCTGCATACAGTGAACTGCCTCTTGGTATCTTAAAAGACTTTGCATACGTTTTACCTTCAAGCTTCCTTTTGAATTCTGCCCTAAGTATATATAAGTAGATGAAAATAGTTTGAACAATGGCAGAAAAGTAGTACCAGTTGGAGATACTTGGATGTATGCTGGTGTTTCATTCTTATTTATTTCTTACTTATTTATTTACATTTGTTTACCGGGAAATTCTGATTGGACACAGGACCTTTTTCAGAGGAGGCCCAGGGGAGAAAAGCTCCACAGAAAGACAGGTAGATGGGAAAACAATAACAATAAAGGTATGTATACGGTAGAAGTGATCATGACATGGAGTAATAAAGGAGCAAAATCGGTACAATTGAGTAGTAAACACTAATTACAAACATTGAGAAATAAGAAGTAAAACACAGAGCTACAAATTTTCTAGACAGCGACTAGATAACAATAACAGACTAAAAGATTAACTAAATCCTGGAAAGATTAACAAGCAGTGAATGATCTTCAGTTCATTTTTATAGTGATAGAGAGGATCTTCTTCTTTTGGCATTTTCCCAGTTAGGGGTTGCCACAGCGGATCATCTGTCCACTCATGATTGGCAGTGGAGTTTTACGGTGTTGAGTTGCCAGCCCGGCTCCCAACCTTCCACAGAAGGCACACACACACGCAGTCACACCTAAGACCAATTTAGAGTGTCCAATCCACCTGCAGTATGTCTTTGGGATGTGGGAGGAAACCGGAGCACTTAGTGATAGTGATAGAGAGGATACTCTATCTAAATCTGGGAAAGGAGAGAAGGGTTGGGGGGGGTTATTAGTTGGGGTTTGGACAAGGACAAAGCCAGTGAGAAATTAGGTGAGATTTAAGTGCAGTCTTGAAAAGACTGCAGGGAGGAAGGGTAGTCATGGTAGTGGGAAGGTTGTTCCAGAGCTTGGATAGAGCACAGGAAAAAAGTACTTCACTTGCTGAGTTTTAGGCTTTGGTGACCTGAAGTAGATTTTTGATGCAGGAGCGTAGTGGTCTGGAAGAGTGGTAGGGTTTGGGAATTGTATGGAGTGATGGGATTCGGAGAGGGTGGTTTACTAGTTTATGAGGAAAGGTGAGTTGAGTTTGGTGTAGGAGTTGTGGAAGTTCAAGCCGGTCAAGGTTTCTAAGGGAGACACAGTGGTGACTGCAGTAGGAAGCACCAGTGTCAACATTTGTGATTTTTTTGTAGCAGGCTTCAAGTTTGTGTAGGTCTGACTGTCTTAATATTAGTAAGTATGGGTGATGTATAGAGTAGGGTGGAGATTAGTTGGGAATTCACAGTAGAGATTCTTGCTGGTTTGGTGAGGTATTGGTGGCTTCTATATAAGGCACCCATTTTTTTGTGAACTTTTTTTATTGTTAGTGATATGTGGGTGTCAAATTTGAGATTATTGCCTATCTGTATACCAACTAGTTTTGTGTGGGCAGTTGGTGAAATGGAGATATTATCCTTGGCTTAAATAGTGAAATGTGGAGTTTCTGGGGTAGATTTGGAGGATTGGAAGATGAGGAGTTTGGTTTTATTTGGATTGAGGAGAAGCTGAGCATTAGATAGCCAGCTTTCAACTGAAGAGAAAGATTCTTGGGTGATCTGTTGGAGTTTTGTTAGAACTGGGGCTGAGCAGATGAGGGTGGAATCATCTGCATACTGTATGAGGGAGGCATGTTTGGTGGCAGTGTGCAGGTTGTTGGTGAAAAGGGAGAAAAGTAGGAGGCCAAGGATGGAGCCTTGGAGAACCCTGAGAGTAACAGGGAGATGAGGGGATAGCTTGTTGTCCCAGATGACTGATTGCTGGCAGGCTAGTAGACAGCTGTGGAAGCAGTTTGTGGCTGGTGTGGAGAAAGAGAGGTTGGTTAGAGCAGAGAGTAGTAGATTGTGTGACACAATGTCAAAGGCTTTAGATAGATTCAGAAATACAGCAGAGGAGAGGAGGCCATTGTTTTTGTGATGGAGGATAGTGTTGGTGAAGGAGAGGAGAGCTGTTGTTGTGCTGTGGTGTGGTCTGAAACCATGCTGGGTACTGGAGAGGAGGTTATTGTTAAGGAGGAATTTGGAGACCTGTGAGTTGATGCATTTTTCAAGTATCTTAGAGAGGGGGAAAAGGATGGCAATGGGGCGGTAGTTGGAGAGGTCAGTGGAGGGACCACCTTTGTGGAGGGGAATGATGTGTGATATTTTCCATAACGTGGGTACATAAGATTCAGATATGGAGTGGTTGATTAATATGGAAATAGGATAAGCTAGGACATCAGCTGCTATCTTTAGGTATTCAGTGGGCAGGCAGTCGGCTGCTAGTTTTGTGGGTTTTAGTTTTGTCATGAGTCTTTTTATGTAGGAGGTGGGTACTGTAGAGAGAAAGAAGGTAGGTAGGGGTGGTTTTGGGTTGGGTGAGGTGGGAATTAGTGTAGGGAAGTGTTTTTTTGTTAGGGATAGAACGGATTCTGTGAAGTGTTTATTGAAGGAATCAGCAATACTACTGGTGGAGAGAGGGGTGGTTGGTAGGGGGGTGCTTACTTTTCCTGGGCAGAGTATAGAGTTAATAGTGGACCAAAACTGCTTGGGGTTGTTTTGGGAGAAGTTTAGGGATGTCTGATAGAAAAGGGCTTTGTCTGCTTTTACTTGCTTTTTGACCTTGTTACGTAGTTCAAGGAAGAGTTGCCTGTATGAGGGGTTTTTAGTTATGTGCCAGCGTTCCCGTGTTTTATCCCTGGTTTTCATAAGGCCCCTGGTGTTTTTTTGTAGCCAGGGAGAGCTCTTAGTTCTGATTCTGGTGTTTCTCAGGGGGGGCATGGGAGTTAAGGATGTTGAGGAAGGTACTGTTAAAGAAATGGACTGCTTCATCTTGGTTGAGGTACTTTAGAGGTGACCAGTTTACTTTCTGGAGGGAGAAGGTGAAAGAGTTGGGGTTAAAATTAGCTTTGTTGCAAATACATCTGTGGGTAATGGGTTTGCAATCATTGATGTGATTTTTTAGTAAGAAGGTTGGGGAATGATCACTGGGGGAGTCAGGTAAACAGCCTGCTAGGTAGGTATGAGGGGCTTTATTAACTAAGACCCAGTCAAGGATGGTGTGGTTATTGGGGTTTTTATTGATCCTAGTGGGGGTTTGTATTAGCTGAGAGAAACCATTGAGTTTTAGGTGGAGGGCTGGGTGTTTGCTATTGCAGAATAGCCAATTGATGTTAACGTCCCCAAGGATGATACTTTCTTGGGGTAGGGAGAGATTGACCCAGTCTAGTAGGTTTTCAAGGGGAGGTATATTTTGGCCTGGTGGGAAATAGCACCCTATAATGTTGATTGATTTTTTAGGGTTTAATTTGAGGAGGTGTAAAGTATTTCTTCCTTGTCAAACTGGGGAGCTGATTTGGTGAGAATATGGATATTGAGGTGGTATTTGTACAACAGTGCCACACCTCCTCCTTTCCTGGATAGTCTGTCCTTACAGAGGATGTTGTATCCAGGTGGGAGTATCTCCTCACTTTTGATGTGAGGTTTGAGGCACAATTCGGTTAGGATAAGGATGTCTGGGGAGTAGAGGCTTATGTAGGCATGGAGATCTTGGATTTTATTACAGATGCTTCTAATGTTGAGAGATATAATGAGGAGGTCATTTGGGTTTTTGTTGCTTGTGATTTGGGTGATGGGGGGAGTTAGTTGGAAGAGGGTTTGTTGAGATGTTGGTGATTGTGGGGCCAGGGTTGGGGTGCACATCTCCATTGAGAGCAAGTTTAGAGAGAGTGTTGAGAATATGTTTTATATATGCAGTAAAAAATGTGTTGTATTTTATGGATATTTTGTGTTCAAATTTGGTGGGTGTTTGGTAATTGAGTAGTTGTACTGGGAGGAGGTAGTTTGTGGTTGGGGTAGTGAAATTATGCAGTGGGTGTTTGAGGGGAGTTGATGAGAGAGTGCAGTGGAAATGGTTGGGGGTTATGACTGTAGCTGTTTGGTAGGATGTAATATAGGCTAGAATAGTGCAAGTGAGGATTATAGCAGTATTACCTAGTGGCATGGTTGCTATGGGTTAGGTTGGGAGTTAAGCAGGTAGGTGGGGTAGAGAGGTGGGGATTATCAGCGGTAAGGCTTGATTGAAAAGTAGAACTCAAATTGAGTCTTAAAATAACCCAAAATGGTTATTACAACACCAACAATTCCCAAAACCCCAAAGCTGTTATTTATGTTTTGAAATCAAGAAAATCACAAACGTGGAGAAGCTTTGACCATTAACAGGAAAACTATAAAAAATATAAACAAGCAATCACATTGTATGCATACAAAAAAAAAAAAAACATGAATGCAAAAAGCCATCTCCAGATTGTAACAATCAGTGTCTAATTCAGTTATTTAGGTCCAAAATGAAGAAATCTAACCATCCATAGAGAGAAAAAGCAAACCCATATATTTTATGAACCCAAAACAAAAATGGCTACTGGTTATTTCGCCGATTTAGAGTCCAAGCTATGCCATAGTAAACAAAAAATACTATTGAGAACTGCGTATAGCACTACATGCTTAATATTGGCCCTGATTTTATATAAAAATGTAATGCACACTCATATAAACAGCCAAAATGAAGAGGCATGAAACAATTGAGAAATGTCCATAATAATTAGCGTGAAAGAAAAACACACATTACAATCTAGTTCCTTCTCTATATATTTGGCATCCCCAACTGGCGAAAGCATTCGCTTCTTAAAAAAAAAAAAAAAAAAAAAAAAAAAAAAAAAGATATTCCTGTTATAAAAAACAAAGAACAGTCAAAACAGAACACACACACTGTTCCCAGAGATGTAAAACCAAAAGTACCTTTGAAAGAAAAAACACTTTTTAATTAGCTGATAACATCCCCAATTTTCAAACAGCCTTCGCTTCTTCGAGGCCAGCAAAGATGTCTCCCGTTGTTATCAAAGAACAAATGCCCTTATAACAGGCCAAAAACAAACCAGAGTTCAAAGATAAAAACTGATCCCCAAAACACAACAAACAGGGAACTCTGCCGATGTCAAAAATACACAAAGGTCCTTCTGATAAATCCAAAAACGATTTACAGCTTTTACAGTTTCCTTGTTCTTGCCACCCCTCTCTATCTGGTGTTGGGAACAATTATAACTGAAGAGGACACGTAGCCAAGAAACTTCAACAAATTAAGAAATATCCCTGCAGTCTCGCTAATAGAACCACTTGCTTTCTCCTTTTAGCACTTCAGTCTTTTAATTCCATCTTTCTTCCAGAGCGTCTCAAAATCGAATTTAAGAAAACTGAAAGTCACACGTTTGTTTCTAATTCACTGTTTTCCAAAAGTTGTAGACTGATGATTTTATCTGATAGGTTTGCTTTTATTTAAAAGGAAAAACAGCTTTAATTATTTGCCGTTGCCATTACCACTATTTAGGCAAAACTATTAGATGAGTGAAAGAAAGGTTGTATGAACATGAGAGAGACATTAAAAATAAAAAAGATACAAACGCACTATTTAGACATGTTGAGAAAAATCCTGGACATAGAATTGGGTACTTTGTGATTGACCAACTCAAGAAGGACAACAGGGGTTTAATTATAGAAGAACATTTACTAGTTAGGGAGTTGCAATGGCAGCTCAGGCTCAATGCTTTAAATGAACCTGGGCTAAATCATATGTGTTCCATTTCATCCATTTTATTTTTAAAGAATTTAGAATGTTAGGGTATATGCAGCAAGGAGAAGTTTTATACATTTATAGTTTAATCTTTAAAATATATTAGAATTAGGCTAATTGTGTAGTTGTCATGTGACTGTTTTAATTGAATTTTAAATTGTTATTTAAGTGTTCTGATTGGGCTGTTTTTTCAGTTCTGAAGATGTCCTGATGAATGAAAGCGCTAAACTCTTTACAGTTTGTATTTTAACAGTGTTGTTGCCGTTTGTCGATATTAAAGCTATTTTACCGGCTTTCAACTCAGCTTCCTGGTGATTAATTTGTGTTGGTGAAGATTGGTTTAATGCCCCGTTCTTCCCAATCTCCAGCTCTGCCCTTTACACTCATGCCCCATTCTCCCCCAATCTCCAGCTCTACCTTTCACAGTAATGCCCCATTCTCCCTCAGCCTCCACACTCTTGTACCATTCTCCACAATCTCCAGCTCTACCCTTCACACTCATGTCCCATTCTCCCCCAATCTCCAGCTCTACCCTTCATACTAATGCCTCATTCTCCCCCAGCCTCCATACTCATGTACCATTCTCCCCAATCTCCAGCTCTACCCTTCACACTAATGCCTCATTCTCCCCCAGTCTCCACACTCATGCCCCATTCTCCCCAATCCCCAGGTCTACCCTTCACACTAATGCCCCATTCTCCCCCAGCCTTCACACTCATGTACCATTCTCCCTCAATCTCCAGCTCTACCCTTCACACTCATGCCCCATTCTCCCCAATCTCCAGCTCTACCCTTCGCACTAATGCCCCATTCTCCCCCAGCCTCCACACTCATGCCCCATTCTCCCCCAATCTCCAGCTCTACCCTTCACACTAATGCCTCATTCTCCCTCAGTCTCCACACTCATGCCCCATTCTCCCCCAATCTCCAGCTCTACCCTTCACACTAATGCCCCATTCTCCCCAGTCTCCACACTCATGCCCCATGTTCCCCAATCCCCAGGCCTACCCTTCACACTCGTGCACTGATTTTCAGCTGTCGTCAGCTCTGCTTCTTCATGCTCATGCACTGATTTTCAGCTGTTGTCAGCTCTGCTTCTTCATGCTTGTGCACTGATTTTCAGCTGTCGTCAGCTCTGCTTCTTCATGTTCATGCACTGATTTTCAGCTGTCGCCAGCTCTGCTTCTTCATGCTAGTGCACTGATTTTCAGCTGTCCTCAGCTCTGCTTCTTCATGCTCGTGCACTGATTTTCAGCTGTCCTCAGCTCTGCTTCTTCATGCTCGTGCACTGATTTTCAGCTGTCAGCTCTGCTTCTTCATGCTTGTGCACTGACTTTCAGCTGTCCTCAGCTCTGATTCTTCATGCTCGTGCACTGATTTTCAGCTGTCCTCAGCTCTGCTTCTTCATGCTCGTGCACTGATTTTCAGCTGTCGTCAGCTCTGCTTCTTCATGCTCGTGCACTGATTTTTAGCTGTCGTCAGCTCTGCTTCTTCATGCTCGTGCACTGATTTTCAGCTGTCGTCAGCTCTGCTTCTTCATGCTTGTGCACTGACTTTCAGCTGTCCTCAGCTCTGCTTCTTCATGCTCGTGCACTGATTTTCAGCTGTCGTCAGCTCTGCTTCTTCATGCTTGTGCACTGATTTTCAGCTGTCACCAGCTCTGCTTCTTCATGCTAGTGCACTGATTTTCAGCTGTCCTCAGCTCTGCTTCTTCATGCTCGTGCACTGATTTTCAGCTGTCGTCAGCTCTGCTTCTTCATGCTCATTCACTGATTTTCAGCTGTCGTCAGCTCTGCTTCTTCATGCTTGTGCACTGACTTTCAGCTGTCCTCAGCTCTGATTCTTCATGCTTGTGCACTGATTTTCAGCTGTCCTCAGCTCTGCTTCTTCATGCTCGTGCACTGATTTTCAGCTGTCGTCAGCTCTGCTTCTTCATGCTCGTGCACTGATTTTCAGCTGTCGTCAGCTCTGCTTCTTCATGCCTGTGCACTGATTTTCAGCTGTCGTCAGCTCTGCTTCTTCATGCTTGTGTACTGATTTTCAGCTGTCCTCAGCTCTGCTTCTTCATGCTCGTGCACTATACTCCGAGAAGCTCTGACAATGCACAGCTAGCTCCATATACATTAGAATTCTCCACTCCTACTAAACTCCTTTATAATTCATTCCCCCTCATCCAAATCATCTCTTCAGTCTCTGTGAGATGTGATGAACTGATGATTTCTCCCTATCATTTTGCTGATGCAGTTTTAAGTATTTCAATTATCAGGGATATCTTCTGAACAGAGATAGCCAACATTGATGTATTAAGAAAGCTATGAAGCTTCTTAAATCATTACCATAAGCTGCTTGTGTGTCCTTCATAACTGTGTGAGTATAGCCCCATTAAAACACAAATAAAAAAATTACAACTAAAAAAGTCACACAAAACACACAAAACTGTTTTCTTGTGTCTGATATCACCATAACAAATATAATTTACAATATTTACATTTTGCGGCATCTTTGGAGGTACACACATCAGTGCATTCAGTTCACAGGATACCTTAGTATACTACTCGCATATCCAGAGAGTAACACCATTGTTTGTCGCATGACAAGTGAACTGTCACGTATCTTTAAGTAAACGCTTGTATAGCTGATGCTTCAGTGCATCACCCATTACTTTGTCACATGTACTTTAATAGCATCTCCAAGGTCAGGACATTTGGAGAAAAGGAAAAACATGAGTTTTGTTTTCCTTTCTCTGCCTTTTCTTTGAGTAAGTAGAACCTCAGAGGGAGTATATTCAGTGATCAGAGGTATAGGGCAGAATTCTTACATTGGGGTGCATCTACCCTGTAATGTTCCTATATACCCAACTACGTTTTGTTAGTGTAACCTCTGCAGTCTCTTAACTTGTACTGGTGCTGAAGTAAATAATGTGTGTTATTATATCTGACACTTTAACTATTATATGCAATGATTGTATACAACTACTTATTTGTACTTGTAAACTATGTTGTTATTTAACTTGTACTAGAGCTTTTTCTGCCTCTGTCTTTATTGAATATGGATCCATGCCAGCCAGACCTTTCTGGTCAACAAATATAATAAATTAATAAAAATAAGTAAAGCTAAGAAAGAGCCAAAGGAAAAGTGAATGAGATGTGTTTGCTGGCAGACATTTTGTTGGTAAGGGTACCAATACTTGGCTCTATCCTACCATGGGCCATGGTTGGCTGTGCTGTGATTGCACATGTATCTCAGAGATTGTGTCAGCAAAATATGTTCTAAAGGATAGGAAATAACTAAAAGTCACTTTAAGATGAGCTGGGGAGCACTTCATTGCTCCCTCATGAGCTACGGAGCACATTTGAGGACTTCATTGTTCCTGTCTGCCCTCCATACAATAGTTATACGTTTTTCAGTGTGTGTGTTAGTATAGCCTGCTAACAAGGCAGGGCCTCTTGAGAGATATACATTTGACAAATGGTCTCATCTTTTCTAAACATACTTGCTACTATAGAGTTAGTATGCATAAGTAAAGAGAGGATTGGGATGAAACTTCTCATGTGGGGAGGTTGCAGTGAGGGGCTTGTCCCTGCAAAAATGCTCCTTTTCTGTTGCTAATGATATTTCAGTGGGTGTTTTATTCAACAAATATAACTCACCCAGGTTGGTGTCAAAAGTGGTTGTCAGCTCCCCATAGGGAGAGCATATCATTACTTTACTCGTTGTCAAGTACAAACTCAATGAGTGCGGGTTCTGTTCTCTAACTCCCCAGTCCCTTTTCTTTGGAGTAAATCACTGCTACAGTTTCTGTGTGTGCACTGACAGCTATTCCTTTTGGGTTTAATTTTCTCTCTTCTCTGCAGTTGTACGACATTGGAATTAGTGTGTATATAGATATGTGTGTGTGTGTGTGTGTGTGTGTGTGTGTGTGTGTGTGTGTGTGTGTGTGTGTGTGTGTGTGTGCATGTTTGTGTGTGTGTGTGTGTGTGTATATGTATATATATATATATATATATATATATATATATATATATATATATATATATATATATATATATATATATATATATATATATATTATATATATATATATATATATATATATATATATATATATATATATATATATGGGTTACCTTTAGTTAATTGACAGCCCACTCCATCGAAACCAACATCACCGACATGGCAGAACATCGACAACGGGAGAGCCAATGTTTCCCACACAGTAAGTAACCGTTTGGCCATTCCGAATTCAACAACTACCAGTAAAACAAACCCACCAATGTGGGGTGCTATGCCCCACCATACCCCCTTTCATAAATATTCCAACTCCAAGAACGCACTACCGTGGGGGTAAGGGACAAAGTTCGGGTTGATGGCCAAGTGGTTACTTAACATGTGGGAAACATCGACTCTCCTGTTGTCGATGTTCTGCAGTTGGTTTCAATGGAGTGGGCTGTCGATTTACTAAAGGTAACCCATATATATATATATATATATATATATATATATATATATATATATATATATATATCAGTAAAGGCAGCGGTGGGCAAGGTAGGTTTGACTTTGTAAAAACACTTTTTAAAGACTTTCATGAAAATTATTCATCAACTGACTTCAACAGACTTGTTTGATCGAATAGAAGCTTCAAGGAGAGAACATTCAATTAAACATAGGGGAACCTCTGTGTTTTGTTTTCTTTCTTTTTTTTTTGTTTAGGTAAAAAAGTATGAGGCAGCCCTCCTGCAAATACATCAGTTTTCCCTTGTTTTATAAGCGTATGGGGTAAGCAAGGGTATAGCATATAACAAGATGTTGAATTTTATCATGATCTCTACAGGAACTGCATATTTCATTCTGAACATTTGTCACAGAAAGAGTCAACAGAATATAAAATGCAACATGCATGTGGCAAGCTTTTGAAAAAAAAAATCTATGTTTGAGGTTCCAAAAAAGTGGTGAAAGGATGACTGGATAAAAAAAGTAAAAAGAAAGGGTAACTTCATATTAGTTGAGCAGAATACTGTTGGAAAGACAAATACGTCTAACAAATTCATGGAAAATTAGACAATATATGCACTGAATGATTGGCACAATTTTAATGGCAATGGCCTAACATATGATAAAAGAGTACCTATTCTGTGAAACTAACCTGAAGGAAAAAAAACTGTGGTTTTCCACTTCAGTTTAACAGCTCCTGCAAACCAGCAATTATGGCTTTTGAAGAAATAGTAAACATTTTACAGGATCATGTATCACCTAAGCCTTTAGTAACTTCAGGAACATTCCACTTCCATAAAAGGGGATCGGCATGAAAAGGAAAAGTGTCAGCACATATGAAGTAGCGGGTTAGAATAGTCGGTTGATTGTTTCCCAGAAGCAGTGAGCTTCTGTATCTGCTTCACTCACCTCGGGAATAATTTGCTTTATAGCCAAGGTGCAAGTGTCCCATAATTCCAATTAGCAGAAAGGAACAAACATGTTCCTGTAAGTTTCTAATTTCCTTGTAGGATTGTATTAAAACTGCAGTGAAGGATACAAAATTGTGCAAAGCTGTACACGGCTGAGTTGCAGTACTGTTCAGAGACAGAGATTTGCTCCAGTTTATGATGCTGTTTATTTGCAGATCACTCTGTAGCTGAGAAAGCATGATGGCCTTTCAAGGATTAACCAGCTCTGTTCCTCCCATTCACTACTGACTACAGAGATGTCCTTCCATGTCTCAAAGGTTACCATGACCAGAATAAGCGGTTGGTTTACAGTAGACTCAAGGAGGGAAAAGCTAATGTACTATAACTTGCTATTTTAGTAGTGTATGGCCATCCTATGGTGGGACCCAAAACAGAGACTAGAGACCATGAGGTAAAATTCATAAGACACTAGCACAAGGCTCCATAGAAGAAGGTAGGTTCCCCTAGTTAAGAAATGCAAGACTGACACACAGTTCCACAATGGATACCTTAAGGTTAGCTCAGGACTCCAAGGGGGAAAAATCTGTTGCTGATGGAAGCTCAGTTGTACGGGAGGAACAAATTAATGAAGAATGGTGCCAAGGAGGTAAAGAACAGGAAGAAAACCATGAGGATCATGGCAGAAGCAGCTGTGAGAATATTAGATTTTGCCCATCTAGGTACACATAACCCTCCAAGGAGGGCTCTTGTTCCATTAAAATGGTAACTAAATTCCACAGAGATACAGCTGAAGATATGTTATGATTCCCTTACCCTCCCACTTTGTCCAGTCAGGTGTTGGAGCAGAAACAATATATACTGAAAAGGTAGCAGTGTTTGCAATACTTTCAATATGGCTACACTTTCAAAAGTATTCTTTGTTTCCTGGAGAGGTGAGACAGAGTTATAACAAACCAAAGATTTAGCAACTTGCAGAAAAAAGGGAGTTTAGGTCAAGTATCTGGATTTATTAGTAACTAGGGGTGCCCTTGAAAGATGTAGGCCTTTTGTGAGATGGCCTATGGTTTTCTGGGGAAGGACCATATTCAATGAAAACAGGTGTAAATGCTTTAATGGAAAATGTTTAAAATAGCCAGTGATGAAGGAATTCAGAGACTACACAGAGACACCAGTTTCCTTAGTACAGCCTCTGTGCTGGTGGTGTAAACACCAGCCCTGTGATGTCAAAAAGGAAAACATATCACAAATCCTTTAGGATACAGAAATAAAATAGAAAATCCTTAAAAAAACGACAGAAGAAAAAAAAGCATGGGGAAACATATGAGGATGTCACTAAATGGAAGACAATAAGTAAAAAACACCTGTTCTGAATGAAAGGCTACCAGAGTTGCAAGAGAAAAGGTTGAACCTTGTTGCACTTACAGATACATGGTCCAGAGGCAGTCAGATTAATGGCAAAGTACCAGGTAATAGAGCTGAAATGAGTGCTACAGAACATGTGGCATTAAATATGATAAATGGCCAAAATGACAACATGCAGAAAAGCTGTCCTAGAAACTAAGTACCTCATGTATTCATGCATCTCCCCAAAGGAAGCTTACTCAGTGTATCTTGGCTTAAAACAAATACATCTGAGACTGCATCACAGTGAAATGGAAAAAAAAAAAGAATTTACTGTTGTTTTCTTTTTAAACTCTACCGTTATCATATCATTTTTCTTGCTTTTGCTCAAATCTGTCACCAGTGCCAACGTAAAGTTAGATATCAATAGTTCTACATTTTGTTATATGTTTAGTTGCGTTGTTGGGATTCTCTGGCCTAGGTCATGACTGAAAAGGATACTTGGACCAGTTCACCTACTCTGTTAACAAATGTTAAAAAAAAATAAAATAAAATGATTAAGCATCTAACATTCAATTTTCTGGCTGGCTGAGCTCCTAAAGTCACTTTCCTATGTGAATTTGTAATGGCTTCTCAAGTCAGCTACCTTGCTAAATGCTGAATGGCTCAAGGGGTGACAGCCATGAGGCACAGCTGGGATGGCTAAGAGCTTGCTTTCTATGTCCCCACAAGGGTTTATGAATGCAGGCATGTGGTAGACATAAGCAAAGGTGATGGCATGTAGATATTGCCACATGCCTACTCTCGCAGATATCCACTTGCATTGAGACTGTTAGGTACTTTCAGTGGCTATGACTTCCTGTCATCAGTAGGGGTCAGGAGTGCAGTACTACATAGCTACTTCCACTTCAGGGATGATGGCACAAGCATCAAACCACTCTGTTTCCCTTCCCCCCACCCCAAGACACACACACGCGCACGCGCACACACACACACACACACACACACACACGCACACACGCACACACGCACACACGCACACACACACACACACACACACACACACACACACACACACACACACACACACACACACACACACACACACACACACCTACAAATACAGACAGTCCTGTTCTGTCACCAAAGTACTTCTTACTGAGCTTGGATTTGGGACCAAAATGCTATACCAGCAGGCCAGCCATGGTTAGTTTTCGTCTGTCAAACTTCTTTGTAGTGACAGTTATGTTTGTTACCCAAACCAGGGCAGACAAACAACAATAAAGACTTGCAAGCAGAATGAAGAGACGGTCCAGCTCTCCACATAATAGAAGAAAATAAGATAACAGGGCAAATGGGCAACAACGAAAGGGAGGAAACATAAGGGGTCACTTGGGAGACAGAAAATTGCACCCCGTCCCCTTTGAGTAGCACTTGGGAATAGATCTATACAGCAGTAAGAGCTAAAGGCAGATAAAAATGCAGAAGTAACCCATAGGATGGCAGAACAGGGACAGATGCTGCTGAAGGAGGGACTGTGACTATGGTATGTGTTAATTAAAATATTTATTTCTGCAGCCCAAAGGGGGCATCCCGAAACAGCTGGTGTTACAGCTCCTTCAGGGACCTGATGCTGACAAATTAGGCTAAGGAGAAATTTTTAAATTTAAAAATGGAAGGCCATCTGACCAAAACTGACTGCTGCACCATGTTTCACAACAAATATTAGTCTGGAGTTGAGTTTCACAGAAATGACTTTTGTTGCACTTTGGGATGATGCAAATATGACACAATGGGGATGAAAGTACCATGACAGAGGCTAAAATCAGCAGAGGAGGAACAAGGGGACAAATGAAGACCACATTCACAAGCAACAGCTTACTGACACACAATGCTGATCAGCAAAACAAAGATAAAGAAAAAAATGTTTGGTTATCAAGCAGAAATGCTAAGGGAGAAAAGGAATGCATTCAGGAAATAAACCCAGAAGTGAACAAGATGGACCAATATATCAGCTGAAGCAGAAATAACCAGGAAGCCAATTAGAATATCAAAGGGAAGGACTAAAAAAAACAATGAACATTGTTAAGAGGGGCTGAATCATTTTATATGTATATTAAGGAGCAAACAAAACCACAAGCAGAGTACTGAGCGTTTAACAACGGGGAAGGGAGGACAATTAGGCCGAAGGTGACAGAGAAAACAATGGAATACTGAAGAGATACTTCCACTCAGTTTTCACAAAAGAGGGGAGGGGGCTATTTAACAACAGTAATTGTCTTGTGGATGGAGGGGTAATCTGAACCTATTCCTAAAAGAAAGGGCCCTGAAAGCAACACTAAGTTTTGGATAGGCAGTCTAAGCAGACAGTGTGTGTGAGAAGAGGTATAGATATTTGCCAAGTCACGACTGACATTTACTTTTTGTTCATCAATTAGCTAGGTAGAAAATATGAGTGACATTCTCGTTAAAGATGCCTCTTAAGGAATATTCACCAGATTATTTACTATCAACCCAAACCTTCCAAGGATGTCTTTGTGGGATGCTATATATTGAAGATATCACGTCAGATATTCAAGTTTCTGACTATCAGAATATGACCAGTGGCAAACAAATCAATGTGGCTCTTTCCAGAATGCATCCACATTTAAAAGCATTGTACAGGTCCACAACCAAGAAAAGAGGTGCACAGATGGTGCTTACACAAAGACTGCAGCAGGATAACTGTATACTCATGGGCCTGCAACTAGGAATTCTGTAAAATCCATCCAGTGCTTATAACACTGTGGGATATTTTAAGGCAGAAGCTCTTGCTACAAACTAACACTTCATGATTATCCTGCGTGAGTGCTGCTGGAAGGAAAAAAATGAAGCGATTCACTGCTGTATTGTGTTCACACTAAACTATACAGGGACATCTGTCCTTGAGTAAGACAGATGTTAACTTTGTGTTATGCATCTTTGTTTTAAAAATAACCATTGGATGTAGCTATTTCACCAGCTAAATGGAGTCCTCTTTGCAATGGAAAAAGGTTTTTTATAGGTTCATAGGTTCATAGGTTGGTACTAGGCTATCAGCCCTAGGGCCTATGCAAGCATAGCCATAACAATTCCCTGGCTATTTCTTCCCACACTATTTACTTCCCTGGACCCCTGTCTAGCAGGGCAACTGATGTGATCCCCGGGGTGAATTTCCTTTCTCCCATCCAGTCGTCAAGGTTCCTGTTGAAGAGGGCCAAAGAGGCACTCTGCTTGACATGTATGGGCAGTCTATTCCAGAGTCTGGGGAGTCTCTGGGTCAGGAACCTATCCCTCCAGCATGTTTTGTTTATTGTGATGACAAGGTTTAGATCCCTGGAGTGTGTGGCTCTGAGGGATTGGAATTTCTTTAAGTGTAGCATGTCCAACAGCTCTGGATTTGACACAGCCTTGTATGTTAAGCAGAGATCGCCTCTGAGTAGACGATATGCGACAGTATAGCTGGAGTTTTTTAAGGCGGTCAGCGTAGGGCATCTGCTTTAGACCTGTGATTCTTTTAGTGAGGTATTTCTGCGGCCTTTCCAGTTGTTGCAGATGTCTTGAGAGGTACATACCAAATAGGGCGTTGTATTCTATAATGGGTCTAATGAGGGATGAGTACAGTGAGACAATGACCTCCTTTTTTCCTGGATGAAAAGCCCTTAGTGATGAGGTGTGCCACATAGAAGGATTTCCTGACTGTTGTGGCGATGTGGTTATCGAAGGTGAGACCACTGTCCATCTGTGTCCCTAAGTCTCTTATCACATTTTCGCTGTTTAGTCTACTGCCACCTATATGGTAATTTATGGGTACATGTTTTTTTCCCAAAGAGGATAACTATACATTTCTTGGCATTGAGCTTGAGCGCATGGCTCTGGCACCAAACATCTGTTTCTGTAAGGCCCTTTTGTATCCACATCATTTGTGGATTCAATAATGACTCCCAGTTTGCAGTCATCTGCGAACTTTGTTAGCCAGAGTCCCTTAGTGTCGGCCTGTACTTCAGAGACGTAGATGCCAAACAAGAGCGGTCCCAGGACTGAACCCTGAGGTACTCCACTTGTCACTTGTCTGGAGCTGGATTTGGAGTCAGCTACTTTTACAGTGTGGGTTCTATCAGTAAGCCAGTTAGCAACCCATTGGGTGACGTAAGGATTAATGCCCAGCTTAGTAAGTTTATCTATGATTCCAGAGTGGAGGATGGTGTCAAAGGCCTTGGCAAGGTCTAGATAGGCTGTGTGGACCACCTTACCCTTGTCCACGGTTCTGGAGACTGATTTGAAGAAGTCAATCAGGTTCAGGAGACAAGATTGGCCCTTCACGAACCCAAACTGGGTGGGGTCCAGTGTTTGAAGGTTGCCAATGTCTTTGTTTATAAGTTCCATGATAATACGCTCCATGGCCTTGCAGATAAGGCTCGTCAGACTGATGGGACAGTAGTTTCTGGGATCCAAGGTGGATCCCTCCTTGTGGAGTGGGATAACTGTAGCTTTGTGCCACTCAGTGGGCATGAAACCTGAGGTGAGACTATGATTAAACATGACACTTAGGTGAGGTGCCAGTTCATATTGTAGTTCATGTAGTACACAGCCCAGGGTGTCATCTGGTCCCATGGATGCTGTATTCTTTGCTTTGGAGAGTGCGTTTTTTACCTGTGTGGCCGTTATTATTGGAATTTGACAATCTTCTGGTATTGAGATGGGCCATTTAGGGGGTGAGAGGGGGGTGAATTTGGCACTGAATCGATCTGCCAGGATATTGGCAATATCCTTGGGATCAGTATATTTAATGCCATTCTGTTTAGCTCAGAGCAGATCTGAGCATTGCCATTTAGATTCTTGACATAGTTATAGAATGCCTTGTGGCTGTCGTTGGAATCTTTGGCAATTTGGGATGGCACGATTCATGCATGAGTGGATGTGCTCATACAGTGCTTTAGTGTAGGATTCAGCAGTTGAACTTTCAGTTCCCGTCTGCATGGGTGTCATGAAGTTTGTCACTTCTGACTTGAGTAGTATGAAGTTGGCTTTGGAGAAGTTTTTTTATGGAGGTTTCCTTACTGGGGGGTGGGGGTGGGATGTAGATGTTAAGGGTGATTAACTTATGGTCAGACCTGACTAACGAAGGGGTGACCATAGGTGTGGAGCATCGATTTCCCATGTTGGTAATGACCAGGTCTAGGATATTGGAGCCCCTGTTGGGACTATGGATTAATTGATCCAGGGCATTGGAATTTATGAATTCCAAGAACCATTGGGCAAAGGTGTTGGTACATGAGTAGTTTTCCCAGTTAATGGCAGGGTAGTTAAAATCACCCAGTATTAGGGTGTTTGGTTCTATCTTAATATTTTCCAGTATGTTTAGAAAGGTGTAGTGAGAATCTTGGGGTATGTTGGGGGATCTGTAGCAAGCTACAATTTGGATTGCAGTCTTACCTAGTGTTAGTTGCACCTGGAGAATTTCAGACACATTGTGTTGGGCAACTAGCCTGGTGGTGTGAATATCCTTGGTGAATATTGACACTCCTCCACCTTTAGTGTTTCAGTCCTAGTTTAGTGGTCGAAAAGTGTGGTAAGAGTTGTAGCCTGGTATTGCAAGGGTGCTCTCTGGAACCTTGAACCAGGTCTCAGTTACTGCACAGATATCAATGTTCTCCATTTTTAGGAGTGCCTCGAGAGAGTGCATTTTGAGGTTTAGACTTCTAGCATTGAGTAGCATTACCTTCAAATTTTGCATGCTTGTACCTGCTACGGTGGTGGTTTTGTCCTTTGAACTTTGCCTAAAAAAGGCACTATAGGGGTGGCAAGAGGGGTGGCAAGAGCCTTAGACAGTAACCTGAATCCCAGGGGCGACAGGTGCAGAACATCTCTGGCAAAGCATCGTGGTCTGTCGATCATGTCATCCCAGGCAGACAGATACTGGACCCCCTTTGAATGACACCAGAATATTAGCCAATTGTTGAAGTCAATCATTTTGTCCTTATATTGTGGTATCATTCTGGGTGAAGGCAGGATTTCAGCACAAACCTGAATTAATTTGAACTTGCCGCCATTGAGACATCGGTGGCAATTTCATGAAACTTTTTATAAAGAAAACACTAACAAAAAGGGCCATTATTTCTGGACCACAGATATCTGATTAAGTAAATGAATGGATTTGTCTCCATTCAAACACTTATGCTAAGAATAAAATAAGTTTGAAAGTGCACAAATTGAAAATGTAATACCAAACACCAGCATCACTTTTAATTTGCTGTCTGTGTATTTAGACTTGGCTAAATGTGTACACACATGCAATATCTGTAAAGGACATTTCTGCTTCCTGTGATGTGTGGAAGCACTCATCTACAAGAAAGAGATCCATTATGCAATGGAAGGGCTTTAAAAAAGTAATACATTTCTTATGAAAATTCATCTAATGTTTAAGGAAGACTGCAGTGATTAGACCTCAAAAGACTTAAATTGTCTATTGCCCAGCATGTATGGACATATAATAATAATAATAATAATAATAATAATAATAGCAATGCTTAATGGTGGAGGATGCAGATTTTATCCACCCTGCCTAGGTTATGGATATATCCCTTCTGTCCCTTCCTTTGTCAATTAATAATTTTTAGCATGCCCAACTCTTGGAGACTGCAGGATCACAAGAGTGTGTGTATGTGTTAGCTGTCACCAGACTGCTACTAAAACCTGTTGACAGGGTTTCCAGTAGGTTCACCCCTCCTGCCTGTGGAATAAACTCCCTGTCAACCTGCAGACCTTACCAGTTATGCATCCTTCAAAGCAGGGTTTTATAGACACATCACTTCAAGAACCATATGTTCCTCCTGTTGGGTCACATAAAAAGTAGCGCTATTGGTATTTTTGTCTACTCCTGCAGTCCTTGACCTGGGCTACTGTATCTGCAATACCTTAGTACCATCTACATTTCACCCACCAGCACCAACATAGCATTTCTTATGTCCACATCTAACTTTTCTGCCTGCCTATTCTCTCTGCTTTTTCACATCTCCGATGTCTTAAATTAGCAATGCTTCTGTTTCTCCTCTTTGATCTTCACAGACATTGTCTTTACAGCTCTTTGTAAGCCAAATGAGCAAATGCCCACCTGCAATTGGAATTTATTTGATCTTGCCTTTTGACCTTGGTGTTGAATTACAAGATGACATGTGGTCTGCATGCTTCAGGTTGCAGAATATGCTAATATGGCATAATAGGAACCACTAGTAAGATTTGTACAATTGATTAAGTGGTGTCAGGGTTTTATGTAGTTACAGTGTATAGACTTAACCAGTTGTTTAATTCTCAATATATATATATATATATATATATATATATATATATATATATATATATATATATATATATATATATATATATATATATATATATTTTTTTTTTTCTGCATTTAGTAAAGCCATGGTTTGTCAAACTTCTAATTTGACTGACTGAAACTGCTATAGCTATATAGTTATAGATATGTACAGCTATCTATCCATCCACAACTACTCCCCCCTGCCTTTTTTTTGCATATACGGTCAGGGTGCCACATCAGCAGTGGCAATCATTTAGAGCCAATGTTCACACTGCCAAGTGGCTAGCCCTGCCATGATTGTTCTTCCATACCACACACATATGCACACACTCACACCTTTTGCCATTTTAGTGTGTCCAGTCCATACACTGCATGTTTTTAGGATGTGGGAAGAAACCATAGCACCAACAGAATATCAATGTAAATACATGGAGGGCATGCAGACTCCACACATAAGGCACCCCAGTTGAGAATCGAACTGGAGAACCTCTTGCTGTGAGACAAGTACACTACCCACTGTGCCACTGTGTTGCCTATATACATGTATAGATATATAGAGGCAAATATAGATAAGGACAATTTTCAGTGTGGGTAGCCAACCAGCATGGTTTGGGGAGGAAATCAGAATACCTGGAAAAACACATGTATTAACAAGAAGGCACACAAACTTCACAGGGTGACCTAAGATAAGGATTAAACCCTGCATCCTGAAGTCATAAGGATGAGCCACTATGCTTCCCATATTCTATAAGGTATGATTATTATTTTTTTTTTATTTAACATTTGTTTACTGGGAAAGTTCGACTGGACACAGGTCCTTTTTCAGCGGAGGCCTGGGGACAAAAGCTCCAGTTAAGCAAAATTACAAGTTTGATTAGAGGGCAGGGGTTTTGCCTGGTTGATGCAATATTTTGTGGGCAAAAGTTAACTGATTAAAGCATAGTAGCTGAAGAAGTTCTAGCCATTCTAGTTGTTTAAGAGCTGTACAGTGATGTGTTCTGTATGGGGCATCAGTGGCAAACTTGGCAATTTTATTATAACAAGCTTCGAGTTTGGTTAGTTCAGATCTGCAGAGGTTGGTTAGGACTGGGGAGGCATATAGGAGGGAAGATAGGAGATGCTTGTAAGCAGTAGTAGCTTTTGAGTGCCTAGTTAGGAATTGTTTGTTTCTGTAAAGTAAACCTAGTTTCTTGTGGACCTTCTTAATGGTTTGTGCTATGTGTATATCAGACTTCAAGTTATTGTCGATTTCTACACCCAGCAGTTTGGTATGAGTTGTAGAGGTGATGGTGGTTTTATTTCTGGATAGAATGGTGACATTTTGGGAGGAAGGGGTCACTTTTGTTGGGGAGAAGAGAAGGAGCTTTGTTTTGTTGGGGTTTAGTATGAGTTGGGAGTTGCTGAGCCATGTTTCTATGGGGTCTATATTATAACATCGAAGTCTTACAACTTCGAATGTTATAATATTGAACCCAGTAGAGCGAAACACCAGAAAACCGAACAGTCAGAATAGCAATTTTTTTTCCCAGGGAAAAAAATTGCTGTTCACGACAAACATACACACAACACAAGCACACCAAAATACATAATCCACACACGCACACTTCACAAAACCCTTCACTAAACCATACATGCACCACTAGCTATCCACTTACCTTAACCCAACCCTAACCCTAAGGTCCGTCACTATCGCACACTCACCTTACCCGCTCCCTAACCCTACCCCACTCTAACCCTCACGCCCACACAATCAACACTTACCTGACCCGCGCCCTAAACCTAACTCACTTAACCCACGCCCAATCGCACACTCACCTTCATTCTCACACTTACCTTAACCCAGTCCATAACCTTCGCTCCACAGTTGAGGAAATAGCGAAGCTGCAGAAATGGCCCACCGAATACTTTAGGAAAGTATTCGGTGTTCTGCAGCTTTGCTAATTCCAACATTCACTCTACTGGGTTCGATATTATAACATTAGAAGTTGTAAGACTTCAATGTTATAATATAGACCCGTTTCTATGGACAGGAAAGAGTCTTGGGTTGTGGTGTGGCGGTCTTGAAGGGAGGAAGCTGTGCAGATTAGCATAGAGTCATCTGCATATTGTATAACAGTGGCTTGTAGTGTGGTGGTGTGGAGCTAGTTGGTGAAGAGGGTGAAGAGTAGAGATCCAAGGATGGAGCTTTGTGGAACCCCCTAAGGTAACAGGGAGAAGAGGGGAAAGTTGTTGTTGCCATTGGACAGCCTGCTATCATCCTGATAGGTAACTTCTGAACCATATGATAGTGGAATTACTGAGATTTAGGGTGGAGAGAATGCTGATGAGTTTGCCATGACTGACCATATCAAGGACCTTTGACAAGTCTAAAAATGCTGCAGATTCAAACAGTCCTCTGTTTCTGTAGTGGGTCACTGCATTTGTGAAGGACATGAGGGCTGTGGTAGTGCTGTGAGAGGGGCGGAAACCATGTTAAGTGTTTGACAATAATTTATTTATGTTAAGGTAAGTCATTAATTGAGTGTGTATAGTCCTCTCTAGGATTTTAGATAAGGGGGACAGGATGGCAATTGGCCTATAATTAGTAAGTTCATTGAGTTACTTCCTTTATGTAAGGGTATTATACGTGAGATTTCCCAAATATCTGGGACCATGTTTTCTGATAATGATCTGTTTATGAGTATAGCTACTGGGTATGCTAAAGCATCTGCTTTGATTGCAGAAATTCTTCTGGGAGGTTGTCAGCAGCTAATGTGGTAGGTTTTAGTTTTCTTAGTAGTTTTCTTGTGGTATAAACAGACACTGGGTGGAATGTAAAGAGGTTGCAGATATTTTGGGAGTTGGTTCTTTGTTGGGCTATGGGTGGGGTTTGGGTGGTGGAGACTGAGAATTAGCAAGGGTTTGGATAGTTTCAGTAAAGTATTTATTAAACTGGATTGCTATGCTGTCAGGACTGATGGCTGATGGAGTAGGAGTAGCTGATTTTCCTGGTTATTAATTGTGGCCCAGAATTTTTGAGAGTTATTATGGTATTTTTTTCTGGGTATTATAGTAGTAGTTGGTTTTGTCTGATCATAATTATTTCTTGGCTTTATTTCACAGTTCTAGAAATCTTTGTATTGTTGATGGGGTTTTGTGTTTGTGGAACTGTTCCCATGCCTTATCTCTAGCCTTGAGTAAGGGTCTACATTCCTTACTAATCCAGGGTGCATAGTTAGATTTGACTTTGATTGTTCGAGAGGGTGCATGGCAGTTTAGTATGTCAAGGAAGGTGGTGCTGAAGGTGTTGACTGTGTCTTCAGGGTGTAGCTGTCAGAGTGATTCCCAGTTAAAGCTATTTAGTGCAGAGATGAACTTGTTTGGGTTGAAGGTTTTTTTACTTTTAATTAGCCAGTAGGTTGATTGGCTGGCGTGGCAAGTATGGGATCTTAGTAGAAAGGTCGGCAGATGGTCACTAAGACCATCAGGGAGGCAGCCTGATTGGATTGACAGTGATGAATTGTTCACTAAGAGCCAGTCTAGGATGGAGTGTCAGTTGGAGGATTTGTCAATCCTGGTAGGAGATCTGATAAGTTGGGTGAACCCATGTAGGTTGATATGCGATGTTGGGGCTTGAGAGGAACAGTTGAGACAGTCAGTATTGATGTCTCCCATTAGGATAGTTTCCTGTGGGAGGGAATTACAGGCCCAGTATAGAATATTCTCTAGTATGGGAATGTTGTTCCCATGTGGGATATAACAACCTATGATGTTAATTTGTTTCTTGGGTTAAGTGTCAATTTGGTACAGATAAGTTCTGCATTGTCAAAGTTGGGGATGCTTAGTTGGAGGCAGTCAACCAATAAGTGGTCTTTGAATATGATAGCTACCCCTCCACCCCTTTTGGATATCCTGTCTTTTCATAGAATGTTGAATATGGGAGCTACAATTTCATCATTGTTATTGCTGGATTTGAGCCAAGTTTCTGTAAGTATTACTATATCTGGGGAATGATGGGAGAGCAGGGCATGCAGGTCATGGACTTTGTTTCCAATACTTCTTGCATTTATGTTAATGAGGTGAAGGGAATTGTTATGGTTCTGGTGTAATAGGCCTGGGCAATGGTGGTGGAGTTGTGTACTTGATTTTGGGGGGTACTGGGGCCAGGATTTGGGTGTACGTCACCAGAGAGGTTTAACTGATTGATAAGATATGAGATTAGCTTCATAACTTTGTGAAGTAGTTTAGTGTGTTTTTGATAGGTGTGGGATGATGCAGATAGAGGTAGAATTTTGTTAGTGTGGTAGTCTTTGTAGCTGGTATTGAAGAGGTTTGGAGATATAGGAGTGTAAGATGGACTATTGTGATGGGCCAAAGAGGAGGTTTGGGAGGGAGGTGAATGATTGGCTGGTAATTTTGCGTAGTATGATGTGAGGGAGTAGAAAACTACTAGATGTGATGCAGAGATGCTATACATGGCTGTTTGGGTTAGGTGTTTGTTAATAAGGAGGGATATTTTATTAGGGTATGATGTTTTAGAAAGGGGAGGGAGGTGTGTGAATGTAGATAAAGGCAGGTGGGTGTTGCCTGAGTGGGTATGGTAAACTGGCCTAATTAGTGAAAGTGTGGGTTCAGATCGGCTATGGCAAATGTGGGCAGGCCTTGATAGGTATAAATCTAGTGAAAGCAGGGGTGGGTGTGAATGGGGGTAGGGTAGGGGCATAGACTGAACCCGCAGGGTGAATGAAGTAGGATGAGCTGGGACTGACTGAAAGCACAAAAACAATCAGTAGATTGCGACTCATCCAGGTCAGTATGTTAGATACCCTGTACATTGGAGTAAGCAGAGTTCCTATAGTGTCTGATAGAGTGCAGGGAAGCTGGATAATTGTTGAGATGGATGTGAGCTGTGATGGGGGGGTTCCAGTAGTGTGCTAGCCTCTTGCCTTACAGTCAATACCTTTTAAAACAGTGCACAAAATATAGGAGAATAACCTACACTGGAGTTGTTCTGTAGCTAGACAGGTGATATATTTGTCCTATATGGGCTAAATTAGGTTCCAGCTTCACAGCGTTGTACATTAGTGCAGAGCGAAGACGTCCAGGTGATAATAGTTATACAAAAGTTGTAATAATTCCAAATGTAATATGGAATATGAATGTAATAATTCTCTATAGTGATTATATACAATACATCTATGGCAGATATTTGAAGCTTGGTTAACAGGACATGGAAAACCAAATGGCAGAGGAGTAATGTCCTACTGTATCCTGCATCAGTGACCTACTTATTCATGTATGTTTGTGCCTATGACTCATGTTTTGTTTTGTTTTCATCGGATACTAATAGTTTAGATTAAGTATTCCATTTGCATGCTGAGTGGGAGCTGAGTGGTTGTATTGATCCAACATAGCCCCTTTACAAAGGAGACCTGGCTATACTAAGTGTGAAACTACAGGTATACAGGTGGACAACTCAACCTGAAGATAATTCAACACAAACACAGACACACGCATGGACACACACCTACACACATGTGACATGAGCTTCCACACATACACCCCTCACACAAATTCATAAACATATACATTAAATAAAATGCATTTCTTATATTCAAGAAACTGTTTGAAAATAATTACAAAGCTTTCTAAAGGAGAGACAAATGGAACCATATATATATATATATATATATATATATATATATATATATATATATATATATATATATATATATATATATATATATATATATATATATATATATATTTTTTTTTTTTTTTTAAAGGAGATACAAATGAACTATATATATATATATATATATGGGTCTATATTAGAACATCATAGTTTCAAAACTTTGAATGTTCTAATATCGAACCCTATTTAGTGAAAGCTGAAAACATCGAACATACAGAACACTGAATTTTTTCCTAGAGAAAAAATGTGTTGTTCCAAAACACATACACACAACACAAGCACACCAAACAAACAGCAATCCACATACATACACCTAAAATCTTACACCTAACCCTACACTAAACTATACACACACCACTAACTATCCATTTACCTTAACCCAGACCCTAACCCTAAGGTCCGTCACTATCACGCACTCACCTCACCCATGCCCTAACCCTAACTCACTTACCCCACTCTAACCCTCACATCCACACAATCTCACACTTTCCAGACCCGTTCCCTAACCCTAACTCACCTAACCTGCCCTAACCCTCACGTCCACACAATCGCACACATATCTAACCTGCACCCTAACCCTAACTACCCTAACCCGCACTCAATCGCACACTTACCTGAACCTGACCCGTAACTTTCCACCACAGCGCTGAAAATACTGAAGCAACAGAAACAAACAACTGAATATATATATATTTTTTTAAAGGAGATACAAATGAACTATATATAAATTTTATATATATATATATATATATATATATATCTATATATATATATATATATATATATATATATATATATGTTTTAAAGGAGATACAAATGGAACGATAGATATATATATATATATATATATATATATATATATGTGTGTGTGTGTGTGTGTGTGTGTGTGTGTGTGTGTGTGTGTTTTAAAGGAGATACAAATGGAACCATATGGGGTGGAGCCTGAATGGCCAACTGGTAACAGCATCTTTTCTGAGCCCAAATTACTGGAAAATAAATAACTCAATCCTCCTGAAAACTGGATAATTATCTCAACAACTTGCTTTTCTAAACTTCTACCAACTTTGAAGTATTTATTCAAAAAATGTCCTGTCAAAATACTTTGGAGAAAGATCTACTCACTGAAAATGAGCTTCACAAAGAACTCTGACACATCATTGAAGTGGGATATCCAATTGATGTCTACTACTCTGCAGGACTTATTTCTAAAAATGGACAAATTCAATGACAGGCTTGAAAGCTTAAAAGAAAGCTGTCAAAATCAAACTGACATTTATAAGAAATTCTACATTAACAACAAAGCAAAATATCTGATATGGAAACGTCAATTACAGACATTGATAGCAGACTCAGAGAGGATGAGACTCAGGTGGAATTTCTTTCTCAACAAAATAAATGGTTAACTAGCAAACTAGATGACCTAGAAAATCGAGAAAGAAGAAACAATATAAGAATATTTGGTCTCCCTGAAAAGACAGAAGGTGATAACATTATTTCATTCCTTAATTCCTTTCTCCATGAGTTTCTTGGCTTGAATGAAGGATTATCTTATGGCATTGAAAGAGCCCATAGAGCAGTAGGGAAACCAATGCATTCTACAACCTCTTCTTCTCCAAGATCCATAATGGTTAAATTTCTTTCTTATCTGGACAAAGACCTTATTCTTAAAACTGCCTGGAGGAAAAGTCCACTTATCTACAAACAACAGCAGATTAGATTCGATAATGACTATTCTTCAAGGGTATTAGAACAAAGGAAGAAAAGCTGGCCTCTAGTAAAACTATTGAAACATAACAAAACAAAAACCCATCTTCTATATCCAGCAAAGATAAGGATTTTCTACTCAAATGATATGAAAACCTTTAACTCCATTGAAGAAACTGTCTCTTTTATTAAAAATGACAACATCATCTAAAAAGATCTCCCGAGAAAAACAACTGGCAGGAAGTGGGGGAAAAGAAACAGAAAACAGACCTTAAAACTTATACTTCCTCCAGACCTCTCAAAGTAACTGCAAATCCTGAGTTCACTACCCTTTTGGATGGAGAGAAAGAAAGAAAGAAAAAAAGGGGTAAAGGTGTATGTATTACTTTTTGTTTCTATATCTAATAATATCCAAGTTATAAGTGACGCTGATCTTTGTTTGCCTCATGTCTTTCTCTAACCATCACAAATTCAACCTATACATATAAAATGCTTACCTTATCTATCTTAAAGCTTTCCTTTTCTCTTAAATCTGAAAAATGCTTTATTAATGAAGATACATTTCACTAACATTCATATTCCACCTTTCTAAAGTGTTAGGATAGTGAGATTATACTGTTTTTTTATTTATAGTCATGATTTCTTTAAAGTATTTATGAATGCTTAATTTTAGTATAAAAAAAAGGGCAAAGAGGTTTTGTCACTAACGATGATAATTTAACTAATCCACATCTAACCATCGTTACTTTTTCAAAAAGCAGGGAGAGTCGAGGGAAATAGAAGAAAAAATGTTTTTTCTTTCTTTTCGTTTTTAAATTCTTGTCTCCTGATACCGTGTCTCGAGCACATACGCACTCCCGAGCTATACTGACTCAGTCTAGATCAGCTGTTGTCATACGCGATTCATTGCTAATGGCTATGCAGCTCTTTTAACTGTGACAACATATTTCCCAACATGGAACTCTCCCCTGCACCCCAAGCTATGTAACGAATCTAGAAGCCAGTAGACCAAAGCTAGAAAAGGAAGATAGTTACACTAAACTTCGCACAATTAAACTAATGACTTAAATTTGGAATCTCCTCTCACTCTATTGTTCTCGCTAGTAATTTCTTTATTTTTCATTCATTTCTTACACGTACGTTGCTACTTTTGAGGAATTAATCCACACAAGTGCAGTTTTGATGGAATTAATGTATCCAGGATGGTCGCTTTTTGGTAAAGCAATGTTACGTAGCTACATGATACCTTCAGAGTCTCTCTTAAATCACATTTAAACCAACGAACAAACTAAGGAAATAATATTCTTATTATATAATACTTCTCACTGTGTACTACAACTACTATCTATTGTAACTAATGAAAACTTCTCATGTAACAACCACATCAACAATAAGCCGGAAGTGTATATTAATCACTAAGTCCATTATCTGGTTAATTTTATCCAAGTGCTCAGACAATTTACTATTGTACTTACTGAACAGAAATACATTAAAGTGCTGACACTTTTATTTAGAAATTATTATATGCAGAGATATTTTAACATAAGCTCCAAGTCTTTTCAGATCTTCTTGACTGACTGAAACTGCATTTAATTCATGTATTCAAACTGTCAGTAATGACAAGGGTGGTAAGCATAACATCCCTACTATATGATATAGAAGCAGTACACTTACAAATGTGCTCATTTTGATTTGTATTATGTGTTGTTTCATGAATTGTGACTTCCCACATGTCCAGACGTTTTTCATTAACTATGACTTCTTTAAAGATGACTAAATATGATACTTGTTTTGCTTTGATGCTTCAGTTACTTTTGTACTAATGTATGTGGAAATTAGCTGTTCAAACATTATACAAAATCTAACCATATTATAACCTTTAATGAAACAATGGTTTAAATATATTTTAACTGGTTACCTAGTTTAAAATAAATGTGTTTTCAAAGAATGGTGCTTTCCTCCTTGGCTACTGCTGTTAAAATTCTTGTTAAGACGCTTCTCCTTGTTTCTTCTTTAAAAGAACTTTTATTAAAATGATTTAAAACAAAAAACAAAATAAAAGCTACAACCTAACCATTTGAAAGTTAGCATTGTATCGCAAAAAAGAGAGATGAGCGCTTTCGGTTTATCAACCTTCTTCAGATCTGCTTAACATTTGCAGCTACTTCTATTTATATTCATGCTGCTGACTTTGAGTCATCCCCCACAACCAATGGGAGTCTCTATGCTAATTCTTGGTGTACTTGTAATCCAATCCGATGTTCTGGTTCTTATTTCTTGGAAGCCAATTACATTCTTCCATGCAAATAAGTTTTAATAAATCTGCCAATGTTTATTCATTCCTTTCTCTCACCTAATTTGCTATTCTTTTTCTTTTGCTCCAATGGCTTGTGTGTATCCTGTTGCAAGATGCAGGCTCCACCTTTTTATGTCATGTTCCTATTTGCCTTTAGTATAAACTAATCACTCTCCCTGCATAGCATTTTTCATGTATTTCGCCTCTATATTGGAGGCGTCTGTCTGCCTATAACAGAGCTACAACCTCTTCTCTTTCACGAATTGTCTTCATTAGGTAAACCACAAGTACAGTGGCTTTCTCCTTTGTTTTAAAACATAGGATCAAACACTTTCTTGTAAATGCTCTTACTTCCATGTCATCAGGTCTCTTTCAAACTGATAGCACTTACTTAACTACATAAATGCACTTGCTAACTCACATCATAAATCACAAACTTTTTTATTTTGTGTCTTGCTTCTTAATATCAGGTCTCTTTCTGACTAAGAGCGCTTGCTTATATTCGAAGATGTACTGCTGATTCCTGTTATTCTATTCGAGTTTTACTTTGTGCAGAGCTCTTTACTCAGTCTTATTAAGAAGCTATCCTAATTGTTTTTTAATGTTATGTAATTCATTGGTTGGCAAATTACACTTCTCCTTTTTCTCCCATACTAATTACAAACTCTCTTACTAATTCAATGCCTTTTCTTCATTTGCTGACAAATTTCCGCTAACAAATGTCTTTGATCTCCGTAAACATAATTTCTCCTTTCTAATTGATGTATATAATGGATGAACAACACTCTTTCTATTCCTTTAGCACTTCAAATTTCAATATTTTCCAGACTTCTACAGGCACAATGAACTTGATTTCAATTTATTTATAGTTTGGGGTTTACTCTCCTTCCATCATAATGTTCGAACCAGGGCTAGAACCCTAAACCCTTTGTTTAAGGGTCTAATGCTCTACTGACTGAGCTACATTGGTAGATGCATAGTTCAACTCCCTTTTAGTTTTCTTTTCTTTCTAAACAAGCTTGAGGAGGACTGTAACGTATAGGCCAAAAAAATATAATAAGCAAACTACACTCTTTTTATTCCTTTGATGCTCTTGGTTTCAATGTTATCCAAACTTCTTCTTGCACAGTAAACTTAAATTCAGCTGTTTTCATTTATGGTTAGAGATTTCTTCTCCTTTCACCATGGTGCCCAGACTAGTAATCGAGCCCTGGACCCTCTGGATAAGGGTCTGATGCTCAACCGACTGAGCTACATTGGCAGATGTATAATTCATTTCCCTCGTAGTTTCCTTTCTTTTAAAACAGGTTTAAGCGGGACTATAGCATTTAGTCTGGGGAATTGGTTGGATCATAAATTAATTATCCATTGCAACTCAATTTTTTCTGTTCTATTCACTATATCACCTCCTCTTTCCATAGGCTTAATCTGTGTCATAACCATAAATCTAAAGTTATGCTATGGATTTTCTTTAATATGTACATAAAGAGCATTAGTCCCTATTTTATTATGAATGTCCCGTATATGCCTTAATACTCATTCTTTGAATTTTCTGTTAGTCTTACCTATATAGAATGCTTTACATACCATGCAACTTGCTACATAGATCACATTCTCACTGTTACAGGTTGCTCTTTCTTGAAAGATGTAAACCTTATTTGTCATTGGATGCTGAAACCTATCTGTGCTCATAATGTACTGACATGCTTTGCATTTTCCACATTTGAATGTTCCTGTTGGCATAGATACATTCTTTGCCTCTTGCCTATCTATGTCACATAGGAGCCTCTTTAAGTTCTTCTTATTTTTATAAGTATAACTAGGATGTTCTCCTACTATGACTTTTATCTTCTGGTCCATTGTTAGTATAGGCCAGTATTTCTTAATAGTTTCTCTTATAATAACATTATCTGTACTGTACGTCAAAGGACATCTTACTACTTCCTTTCTTCTGTTCGGCTCCTTTTCTTTGTTCTCTTTATCAATTTTAGCTGAATAGTATGGTCTCCCTTTCTTCCTTCAGATAACTCTAAGCTTGTCTTCATCCATTTTTTCTTCCTTATATCCTCTTGCTGTAAAGTTGTTCATTAGTCCTTGTATTTCTTCTCAAAATATATTATCATTGGTACACAATCTGGAGACCCTTTGCACCTGGTTGTCCTTAATATTTTTAAAAATATGGCCTGGATGCATGCTAGATCTATGTAAAAGATGTTTTTTCCAAGTTGTTTTTCTATACAGGGCTGTTTCCAATCCTTTGACCTCATCCATAATAATATTAACATCCAGAAATTCTATTTTCTTCCATGACATTTTGATTTCAAACTTTAGGAAATCCGTTGTTGTTGTTAAAAATTGAATGAATTGCTGCAACGAACTTTCATGCCCTCTCCATATAAGAAGAATGTCATCAACAAAGCGGAGTGAGATGGAACAACTAGATATCTCTGAAGAAAATCTTATGAGGTTGGAGAACCTCCAAGACAAATTGGACATTTATGACAGTAAGTTAAAAATGATAAAAATTAACAAACTAAGAAGAGATTTTGATGACTTTAAGGTGGGCCAGCTCTTTGAATGGCCAAGAACAGCAAGGAATCAAGATCAACCTAAAACTAGCGATACTAAACAAAATAGAAGAAAAATGTCCTTATCAGCAGTAACATCTAGAAAACAACATGTGCAAGCAGAAATCCATGCCCCACCAAGACAGAGGAGTGATAATATAGAGGATGGAGTAGTAACGAATGGCAGTATAGTCTCTGAGGACATGGAAGGATTAGAAGTTGTATTTACAACAGAGAAGGAGGGATCAAGAACATTAGAGATAGTTAATAAAGAAAATAATAAAGAAAATAGTAAGCTAGGACCAATACCTAAAAAGGGAGAAAAGTATGCACCAATTTTTCAACAACTCCTTTTTCTTATACATCAACAGAATGACAGAGCCCCAAGATCCCTAAGCAGGGAAAGTAAAAAGAGAAAGGCAACCTAGAGGAGAGGCAAACAAGAAGTAGAAAAGAGGATACCAAGTCATTGGTAATAAATATTTCAGACTATGTACTGAGTGAGGAACAAAACCAACTTCTGCAAAGAGGCTTGACCTTTATACCCTCCATTAGGTCTCAACTTAGTGAGGTGGTAATAGATTTAAAAACATTTGGAAGAAATGTAACGTTAAAATACATATATGGCACGAAAAATACACAAAGTCTGGGTTCAGATGATTTAAAACAAACCTATAAGAGACCAAGTACGTTTGTGCCTATAAATCATCCTCAGGTGGAAACATTCATCAAACTTTGTAAGAATGAAATAGCACAACACAAAGATGAAGGAAAAGGAAAACAATTCCACAATTTGAACTATAGAGAGCACAAGGCATTGAAAGAACTGCAACTTAACAAAGAAATAGTGATAAAACCAGCTGGCAAAGGAGGTGCATTGGTCATCATGAAAAAGGAACAATATAACAACAAGATGAAGGAGCTTCTTAGAGATACAACTACATATATTAAGATAGGTATTAAACAAATAGAAAGATTGGTAAAGGAAGTCAAAGAAGATCTGTATGAAAAATTAATGTGTAGAATAATAGATGAAGACTTGTATGCATTTTTTGAAACCTTATATCCACTTATACCAGAAATAAAAGGCATACCAAAGGTACACAAGTATTTAAATGATCCGCCATTAAGACCTATAGTTTCAGGAAGAGGGTGGATCATGGAGCCTCCTTCCATTTACATAGAAGATGAGCTTAAAAATCTGTTAGAGAAAGCACCTACAGTGTTAAAAGATACAGCGCAATTATTAGAGAAATTGTATGCTGAAGCTCACAAGTGTGACAACTATAGGCATATGATATTGGCAACAATGGATGTGAATAGCTTATTTACTAGCATACCCAATGGATATGGCATAGAAGCATTCAGAAACTTTATACTAGCTAACCAACCGAATAAGGATGTGGAAAGGATATGTGGGCTACTAGAAATTATATTACAAAACAATGTATTTCTATATGAGCATAAAGTCTACTGGCAGAAATGGGGAGTAGCCATGGGCACTCCATGTGCCAATAGTTATGCAAATATAGTATTAGCCCAATGGGAATGCCAGTGGAGCAAAGATGAAAATAATATCTGGCAACAACATATACAATTCTATGGACGCTTCGTTGATGACATTCTTCTTATATGGAGAGGGCATGAAAGTTAGTTGCAGCAATTCATTCAATTTCTAACAACAACAACGGATTTCCTAAAGTTTGAAATCAAAATGTCATGGAAGAAAATAGAATTTCTGGATGTTAATATTATTATGGATGAGGTCAAAGGATTGGAAACAGCCCTGTATAGAAAAACAACTTGGAAAAAACATCTTTTACATAGATCTAGCATGCATCCAGGCCATATTTTTAAAAATATTAAGGACAATCAGGTGCAAAGGGTCTCCAGATTGTGTACCAATGATAATATATTTTGAGAAGAAATACAAGGACTAATCAACAACTTTACAGCGAGAGGATATAAGGAAGAAAAAATGGATGAAGACAAGCTTAGAGTTATCTGAAGGAAGAAAGGGAGACCATACTATTCAGCTAAAATTGATAAAGAGAACAAAGAAAAGGAGCCGAACAGAAGAAAGGAAGTAGTAAGATGTCCTTTGATGTACAGTACAGATAATGTTATTATAAGAGAAACTATTAAGAAATACTGGCCTATACTAACAATGGACCAGAAGATAAAAGACATAGTAGGAGAACATCCTAGTTATACTTATAAAAATAAGAAGAACTTAAAGAGGCTCCTATGTGACATAGATAGGCAAGAGGCAAAGAATGTATCTATGCCAACAGGAACATTCAAATGTGGAAAATGCAAAGCATGTCAGTACATTATGAGCACAGATAGGTTTCAGCATCCAATGACAAATAAGGTTTACATCTTTCAAGAAAGAGCAACCTGTAACAGTGAGAATGTGATCTATGTAGCAAGTTGCATGGTATGTAAAGCATTCTATATAGGTAAGACTAACAGAAAATTCAAAGAACGAGTATTAAGACATATATGGGACATTCATAATAAAATAGAGACTAATGCTCTTTATGTACATATTAAAGAAAATCCAGAGCATAACTTTAGATTTATGGTTATGGCACAGATTAAGCCTATGGAAAGAGGAGGTGATATAGTGAATAGAACAGAAAAAATTGAGTTGCAATGGATAATTAATTTACGATCCAACCAATTCCCCGGACTAAATGCTATAGTCCCGCTTAAACCTGTTTTAAAAGAAAGGAAACTACGAGGGAAATGAATTATACATCTGCCAATGTAGCTCAGTCGGTTGAGCATCAGACCCTTATCCAGAGGGTCCAGGGCTCGATTCCTAGTCTGGGCACCATGGTGAAAGGAGAAGAAATCTCTAACCATAAATGAAAACAGTTGAATTTAAGTTTACTGTGCAAGAAGAAGTTTGGAAAACATTGAAACCAAGAGCATCAAAGGAATAAAAAGAGTATAGTTTGCTTATTATATTTTTTTGGCCTATATGTTACAGTCCTCCTCAAGCTTGTTTAGAAAGAAAAGAAAACTAAGAGGGAGATGAACTATGCATCTACCAATGTAGCTCAGTCGGTAGAGCATTAGACCCTTAAACAAAAGGTTTAGGGTTCTAGCCCTGGTTTGAACATTATGATGGAAGGAGAGTAAACCCCAAACTATAAATAAATTGAAATCAAGTTCATTGTGCATGTAGAAGTCTGGTAAATATTGAAATTTGGAGCGCTAAAGGAATAGAAAGAGTGTTGTTCATTCATTATTTACATCAATTAGAAAGGAGAAATGATGTTTACGGAGATCAAAGACATTTGTTAGCGGAAATTTGTCAGCAAATGAAGAAAAGGCATTGAATTAGTAGAGAGTTTGGAATTAGTATGGGAGAAAAAGGAGAAGAAGCGTAATTTGCCAACCAATGAATTACATAACATTAAAAAACGATTAGGATAGCTTCTTAATAAGACTGAGTAAAGAGCTCTGCACAAAGTAAAACTCGGATAGAATAACAGGAATCAGCAGTACATCTTCGAATATAAGCAAGCACTCTTAGTCAGAAAGAGACCTGATATTAAGAAGCAAGACACAAAATAAAAAAAGTTTGTGATTTATGATGTGAGTTAGCAAGTGCATTTATGTAGTTAAGTAAGTGCTATCAGTTTGAAAGAGACCTGATGACATGGAAGTAAGAGCATTTACAAGAAAGTGTTTGATCCTATGTTTTAAAACAAAGGAGAAAGCCACTGTACTTGTGGTTTACCTAATGAAGACAATTCGTGAAAGAGAAGAGGTTGTAGCTCTGTTATAGGCAGACAGACGCCTCCAATATAGAGGCGAAATACATGAAAAATGCTATGCAGGGAGAGTGATTAGTTTTTACAAAAGGCAAATAAGAACATGACATAAAAAGGTGGAGCCTGCATCTTGCAACAGGATACACACAAGCCATTGGAGCAAAAGAAAAAGAACAGCAAATTAGGTGAGAGAAAGGAATGAATAAACATTGGTAGATTTATTAAAACTTATTTGTATGGAAGAATGTAATTGGCTTCCAAGAAATAAGAACCAGAACATTGGATTGGATTACAAGTACACCAAGAATTAGCATAGAGACTCCCATTGGTTGTGGGGGATGACTCTAAGTCAGCAGCATGAATATAAATAGAAGTAGCTGCAAATGTTAAGCAGATCTGAAGAAGGTTGATAAACCGAAAGCGCTCATCTCTCATTTTTGCGATACAACGCTAACTTTCAAATGGTTAGGTTGCAGCTTTTATTTTGTTTTTTGTTTTAAATCATTTTAATAAAAGTTCTTTTAAAGAAGAAACAAGGAGAAGCATCTTAACAAGAATTTTAACAGCAGTAGCCAAGGAGGAAAGCACCATTCTTTGAAAACATATTTGCAGCATTTCTTGGGTTTTCCGTAAGCATTTGCTCACTTCTCTCTTTACTACTAGTTTAAAATAAATGTCTTCTGAATGAATTTGGGTTGATATAAACTTTAAATATTATATCTTAGCTCTTCACATTCTAGTTCAAAAATTCAAATTCTCATCATGGCACAAAGATACTCTTGTTTTTTTATAACCAGGCTCAAGAAATACAAGTGCATTCCCGATGCCATTGATGCTCTAACCTTATTCAGGACCCAGACTTCTGAATACACTTTCCTTTTGAGAATGTATCAACATTTTAACTTTAATAATGGATTTTAAATACCATAATTTGTTATAAAAGTTATTTAGCTTACCTATATGTGACATATTTAATGACTTTCATTTAAATAGTTTGTGAAATCAAGTTTTCAGGTGTGGAAGCACCTAGAGCCATTTCCTCGATTGGTTATTTGCAATTTGGATTGATGGATAATCTGATAGAGTACTTATTACCTATCAGATTAGGGGTGAATCTTACCCCATGTTTGAAGAGTTTTTTTATTGTTTTATTCTTTAACAAACAGCCTTTTCATTATAACCTGTCACTTTCTATAATTAACTGGTCTAAATCAAACCTTCCTTTCTACATGAATCTGGAAAGAGCACACACTGAATTTAATTTCTATCTTACTAAAAACAAATTTGTTATTTCACTACATTCAGAACTGTTTATTTTTAACATCAAAAAGCTACTTAAAAAACGCAACCTAAATGGAATTAAAGATACTTTCATTAAATGCTAATGGATTAAATAACCCAGGGAAAATATCAAACCTTTTAAAATATCTAAAATTGAACAAGGCTCAAGTTGTTTTTATACAAGAGTCCCACTTTAAGATAGACGATAAATTTACATGGAACCCCAAGGAATTGTCAATTTTATCACATTCACCTTACAAGAATAAAACAAGAGGAACAATAATACTATGGAAAAAGAGTGCTATTATGCCACAAATTATACACAAATATAAAGACAAGGAGGGTGTTCTAACCATAGTAATAGTTAAGTTTAACAACAGAGTTAGGACATTAGTCAATACCTATTGGTTTCCAGGCATAGGAATAGCCACAGTTTGGAAATACATAAATTTAGTCAATAGCATCCAAAAAGGAAACCTAATTCTGGGTGGTGATTTCAAATGTATTATTGATAAGTCTGAGACCACAAACTGCAGACCTCTTCGTCTATCATCGATAGGAAAAGATCTGAAAAACTGGACAAGTAATTTGTACCTTATAGATACCTTCTCTTATAAAGGAAACACATCTTTATTATAATCTCATAAGGATCATAGATTCAAAACACAAACTAGGACTGATAAACTATATATATCCCATACTCTTAGCACGAAAATATCAGATTTCATTATTATACCGTGCCCTCTTTCAGATCATAATTCCCTTATTCTGAAATTAGAAACTGACTACACAAGATTAATCAAATTAACCAGAATCCCAGCTTACATTACCCAATCTAAAACAATTTAAACCATGGTTGTACACTGAAATAAATTTTTTTTAAACTAACCAATTAAATGATACAAATTCAGTAATCTTATGGGACACATTAAAAGTATACTTATACAGCAAAATATTAGTATGGTATAAAAACAAAATCAAAGAATGGGAATCAGCTCTGCAAAGTATACAACAACAACTAATAGACTTAAACCTAGATACTTCCACAGGCTTATTTGCAAAGAAAAGTAAAACTGACCAACTAAATAAAGAATATAATGAAATTTTAACACACAAAACCAATTTAGCTCTAGAAAAACTAAGAATTAATTCATTTTCAATATCTCCAAAACATTTACATAACTTATCAATGAGAATAAAAAAGCAATCAGCTGAGAACTGCATTACAAAAATTATGCATGAAGGTAAAGATAATAAATTAGTCTCAGACATTAGTGATATATTAGAAGAGTTTAAACATTATCATTCTATTTCTCAGACTAATGATCCACTGAACCCAACTGTTACAGATATAGATACAAATACGTTTAATACAAATAAACTTCCAGAACAAATAAAGTCAGAATTACAAAGACAAATATCTTTAAAAGAAATAGTGGATAGAATAAAACAAAGTAAGAATAACAAAGCCTCTGGAGTAGATGGAATCACAAACAAAATCTACAAACTATTGCCTACAGCTGCCCTCACCCTATTCCACAACACACTTAATGTTACACTCTCCCAACACTATATCCCTCCGTCATGGAGATATTCACTAATTACTCCTATTCTAAATGATAATAAAAATTCCATTCTTTGCAGTTCTTACAGACCCATCTCACTTCTCAATAATGATTATAAAATCTTTACATCTATCTTAGTAAATAGAATCAAGAAATCTTTAATAAACTTTATTCATGAAGATCAAGCAGGTTTCATTTATAATAGACAAACCCATGATAATATTAAAAGAATTCTTACTCTCATAGATATCATTAATAGAGATAATCAAGAAGCTCTTATAATTACCCTTGATATTGAAAAAGCATTTGATACTTTACAGTGGGATTTCCTTTTTAAATCATCAGAATTTTTTAATTTCCCCATCCAATTTATACACCTGATTAAAAGCTTATATACAAACAATGTTGCTTATGTGAAAATTGGCCCATTCACTTCTGAAGTCATAAAAATTACTAAAGGAACTAAACAGGGATGCCCCATGTCTCCTATTTTATTTGCCTTGGCTATTGAAATATTTGCAATCTCTATTCGCCAGTCACCAAGAATATCTGGTATTGACATATATGGACAGTATAACTCCAAAATTAAGCTCTTTGCTGATGATATCCTCCTTACTTTAAAAGCCTCAGAAGAATCTCTCAAGGAACTCAGTGAACAAGCTGAAAAATTCTATCGAATTTCAGGCTTAAAAATAAGCAAAGAAAAATCCATATATATGTTATTAAATAAACGTAAGACTCATCTTTGTTCAAATCACATTATTGGTTCTCTAGTAACATCTATCAGTTATTTAGGAATCACATTATGTGAAAACACAAACTTAATTCTAAATACAAATTATATTAATACTTTGTCATTTATAAAACTTTTGATAGACAAATGGAATACATTTTCTTAAAATTTGAAGACAGATTACATATAATAAAGATGACCATACTTCCAAAAATAACCTACATAGCAAACGCCATTCCAATGTTTCCTAACAAGACAATCCTAAGAGACTTCAACAGAACTTTATTAAAATTCCTGTGCTTCCCAAAGATAAACCAAATTGCTTTTCAACGTCACATCAGACCCTGGGATCTAGGGGGAATTAATTTCCCAGACCTTGATTCCTACATTAAGGCATCCATACTCAAAATATTTATTAATTGATTAGATCCTAGCTTTTCCTCGACCTGGAAATCTCTTCACACCACTATCTTTTTAAATGAAAATAAATTAATTAGTAATTTTTTTATCTGAAAATCAAATTATTAGTTTATAGTACATACTGGGCATCAATTTACGATATAACATTACAAATCCAACTCAAACAATATTAATAAATTATATATATATATACAATACTTTTTGAACTTTTATAAACTCAAATCTAGATATCAAACTGTGGTGGGAAACCCTAATTCCTTTCAAGATTTCAAAAAATTATTCAAACAGACTTCATAAAAAAGTCTTACAAGAATGGGAAACCAAACATTTCATTTGTTGGTATCAATGCATAAAGGATCTGACAGTATTACAGTCCCATGAGATAAAAAACTCCTACAATATATCAAACTCAGATTGGATCTTACTACAAAGTATTTTAACCCATGCTCAAGAATTGTGTAGATTAATAAAGAATTCCTCACTCATTACTGAACCCAAACTGATTTTTCATATCCAAAATTTAATCTATAATAATCAGAATTGGACCAACGTAACTTCCAATCTCTACAAAATATTGATAAATTATAAAACTTTCCCTAATCAAAAATTCTGGAACTATATTGATAAAGACCAGATGTTTAATCTGTCTCCTGTAGCTAAATCTAACATATTATATTCAGTTAAGCATGCTTCTAGCTTTCAGTGGTGGAAAATATTCACTTGGAAGTTTTTGCACAGAGCCTTTTACAACCCCAATAGAATAGCTAAAATATAACCCTCTAATTCCACTACTTGTTGGAGATGTAACCAAGCCTGCCTTGCAGACTGGAATCACATCTTCTATGATTGTAATAAAATTAACAATTTTTGGATGAAGATTGATGAATTTAGTCAAGCTTTGTTTTTAGATTCCTTCACATTATCAAAATATTTAATCCTTTAGAATACAATTAATACAAACAATACGAAGAGAAGAAATCTTTATATACTTCTGACTTTACTTGCAGTAGCAAGAAAATGCATAACCAGGAAGTGGAAATTTTCGGAGCCTCCAACTATCCAAGAGTTTTTACGGCTACTAGAAGAATCAGCTTCCTTGGAAATTAAAGTCAAAGAAGCAAGAATCTACCCTAGAACATGGACAGAAAATCCCTGGAAAAAAGTTTTAAATTTAATTGAAACTTTCAAAGTAATGTATTCTTTTTAATCTTGTATAAACAGTTCTGCACTTCTAATGTATATATGTAAGTGTCAGTTTTCATCTATTCTTTATTGTGTCAATTATTCTTATATTAGGCCATCTGTAAATATTGTAAATAGTTAATTAATCAAAATTCAGATTAGAAGTTTGTATTATTTTCATGAGTTTAATTATAATAAAAATGCTTGAACAACAAATGGAACCATATATATATATATATATATATATATATATATATTTGGCAATTCGTAGGAAGAAGAGGTAGCATTGTTAAAATGCAGGAGTGCACATATGATCCTACTTTCTGAGAGTGGAGTCAGAGCACAACTGGGGAAGCTACAGACCAGTTAGTCTGACCATGATATAGGCAAACTGATGGACTCAATCTGAAAGAAAAGGCGTGATGAAAATGTAGAGGCTAGTGGAGTGGAATACCCAAGGCAATATGGCTTCAGAACTGGAAGGCAATTTCAGGAAAATTTAATCCAGGGTTACTATAATGGTAAAACACTTAAAAAGAGAATGAGCAGCATAATAAATGCTAAATAATAACAGATTTTAGTGAAAGAAAATTAGCAGTTCACCAACAATTTTACTGAACCTTCTTTCTTTCTTTCTTTCTTTCTTTCTTTCTTTCTTTCTTTCTTTCTTTCTTTCTTTCTTTCTTTCATTTTGTTAACCCAGGTAGAACTGTGATCCACAAATGTGAACTTTTTTTCAGACTACAATCAGGCAGTTCTGTCTGGTTAAATGGCTTGCTCAGAGTTACACACTTTACTAACAGAGGATGTGGGACTTGAACTCTGGAGAACAGGAAGCAGCTCATTAATAGCTTTTTCAGTGTAAAAATAAGTAAGCAGTCAAATTTTAAATAATGAAATAAATCAACTAGCAATTTAAGTAGACATTAAAGGCATACACTTCAGAATAGATATAATTTGAAAACAAAACTCTCAAATAAAAGTTTAGTAACAAATGTAAGTTTGAGAAACACAATGCATATGAAAGGCAGCAAACCACTATTTGTATGAAAATAAAATAAGTAAATGTTTGTGTATGCTGATTATATCTAGAAAAATGCAAACACCAAAAGGCAATCCTAGTAACCAACATTTAAACCCTTGCAAAAGTTCATGAGTCCAATGTGAATTCATAAAAGTAGTAAATAGTCATGTAACAAACTAAAATGTGTGCCTACAATATAAAATGCATCATTAAGTTTGTTTAGTTTTTTTTTTTTTTTTTTCTGGCATAGAAATGCTTGCTGTGAGACATCTTCCTTACGTTTAGCTGTAGCCTAATTTTGATATTAAGGAAAATGTTAATATGCTTTCAGCTGGATTTAATGATTAGGTTTGAGTATTTTACTGTAAATTTGATACTTTATCTAAATTATGTCTAAGTGAATTGTTAGTCACACAATTTATCTATTCCTCCTTTGGTATTTTAGAATCTTTTTTGGTAGCTCTGTTCAAAAGTGTATTTGGAAGCAGTGCATTTCTTAGCTTTATTATCCATTAGAGGTACATTAATAAAAGTGGAATAAGTTATTGCTGCAGTTACTTCAGATACGAAAGATGAGGTGCCAATGCAAATAGACAGTAAGGGAAGTGAGGGGGATTCTGGGATGCATAGGATAGTCACACAAAAATTAAAAATAGGGACAGATAATTCTTCTGCTAAAACAATGTTGATCTTCGAATTGAAGTACTGTGCATTTGTATTTTATTAATTTTGCCATGATAAAGAAGCTAAGTGGTGTAATGTTTTGTTGGAAATTTAACTGATTCACTGGCAGATTAGTTTCTATGCAGTCTTACAAATCAGCCAACGAAAGAGGGGTTGAAACATTTCAGATAAATATTACTGTTTTGTGAACTATAAATACTACAAAATATGTAAATACAGAGCTGTTCAGCTTCAATTCATCCTTATGTGGTACTACTAAAAATAGCAAGTCTTAAACTCAGTTTTATGTTTCAGATTAAATGCAGTACAAGATATTTCTTTCTGAAATATTTCACAAATGCCAATGTCTATGTGCTAATTCCCAAGCTACATGCAGAAAACCAATTTCATCATAGATGTTAGTTTTCATATAATGACAAGGTGTTCAAATTTTGAAATATTTATATTATAATGAAATGTGTGTCTATTTACATAATTAAGACTGTAAACAACAGCTGTGAACAGCACTCAGTATCTCTCAAGCTTTACAAGTCAGAGTGCAATTAACAGTGAAGTTTTTCCACCTTCAACTAAGTTATCATTTAATAGTGCAGTAAATTTTCTAAATCAATTATGTTTTACCATATTCATATAAATATGCATTTACTGTTGTCAGCACTGTAATTTTCTTTCCACCACTTTGGAATTTCATAGGATGATACCAATAAGCTGTAACACAGTCATTTATAGATATAATACAATATTCATTCATTCATACACTTCTTTCTCCAAAACCTGGTTTGTCTAGTTTAGGTTCTCTGGAGAGCAAGAAATACCTAAAAAATGATGACTGAGGCAAGAAAAGCACCCAGGAGTCAGGATGAAAAAGAAAGTTGGAATTTGCTTTTCAGGTATTCCAAGGATTACTTCATTATCTGTTGAACCTGTCCTGCAATTAATTGGGAACAAAACTGAGAAAGTAATCCTGGACCAGATGCTAGTCCAGCAGATAAAAAAATAATTCATATTGTTCATAACACATCACAAGCAGCTTTTTAATATTTCCAGCACTGCGCATTGTAATGATACCATATAATTTTAATTTTCTTTCTCCTACCTTCACCTGTTACATATTAACACTCACTAAGAAGTAACTGTGTGGTTTATGAAAACACTACAGCACATCACATTATTCTAACAAAAATTACCTTTTTTATTCTAAGGAACATATAAGGTATATGCCTAGAGGGATTTCAGGACAAACAGACTTACAAAAAAAAAAAAAAACCACAAAATTGCAGTACACTAGAAGTTTTGCTACAATTAAATAACATATTTATTGAGTGCTTTTGTTCTGTCACATTCAAGACCTTCTACAGAATAAAGAACTGTAACATGTTAATACTATTTAAATATAAGAATCATGACATCACAATTAATCTACGAATCACAAATAATGCCCAGTTAAGAAAAAAATGTTTCAGATTAAAACACACTGCAAAAATAATTACACATAAACTCACACACAAAAAACATAAATACTAAATATTGTATTAAGTACAATTATAATTTAACAAACTTTTGACTGAAATACAGTCATTAATTCCTGGAGCTTTATCCGCCTTTAAAATAACTTGCCATTTTGAATGTAAATATTCCAAATATTTGTTGAAAACTTCCACAAGCCTATTATTTTGAACTTTTTCTATTACTAAAAACTGAAACTTTATAAAATTTGTGCAAATCTATGCATGCCTAGCCAAGACATTAGTCTTATATTTTCTTTTAATAGCAAATACACATTCCTTAATCCTATTATTTGATTTTCTTGTGGTTTTTACCCACAAAAAAAAAAACAATCACAATATGAACAATAAGCCAAATATACTAACCCTTCACTCTGACAGTCATTTCTTTCTCTTGCTTATAAAACATAATTTATATTCTTAAAATAAAAACTATTAACAGCCCAAATATACCTGCAACAAGAACAATTCTGACAAGCAAATGCCCCCCATTTCTTAACATTTTCATTATTATATTGCTGCAAACTACGATGTTCTAGAATTTGTTTCAGATTTTTTTGTTTTTTCAAAAATAAAATTAAGAGTAGGCTCAACTATCATACAAAGCTCCTGATTTTCCATGATAATTTTCCAGTTATTGGAAACAATGTTCTGAATTAAAGGAGCATCAGTACTAATAGGTAAGGGAAACAAACAGCTATATTCATGACTTGTTTCGTCATTAGATCCTTGTATTGCTTTCTTAGAAGTGAACCCCGTCTTAAGAATAGGTTGAAATTTAATTAATCTTTGTTTAATCACATTGTCAGAAATAGCTCTTAACTTATGGACCAGATAACCACGTGTTGTGAAGAAATCAATAAGTATTTCTACTTCCTGGATAAACTTGTAATCATCACTTATTAACCTACTTAATCTAACAACATAACCTCTAAATGCATTAAATTTCATAAAATCAGGATGAAAACTTTCAAAGTGGAGGTAGTTGTTTGTAAAAATATTCTTACGGCAAATATTACTTGAAAACGTATTTTCCTCTTTAACCAAAGTTACCTCTATATCCAATAAAAATGGACAGTAATACCTTTGTCGCTTATTTCAAATTTTAGCCATTCCACACTATTATTAATTTGCTGAAGAAATTCTTCAAATGCACCAGTGTTATCCAGTCCAAATAAAAAACAAATTGTCAATGTATCTTTTATAAAGACGGATGTATTTATAATTAGGTAACTTCATTAAAAACTCATGTTCCCACCAACACAATACTAAGCTGATGAAGGCAGGGGCTACTTGAATGCCTATCGCTACGCTATCTTTTTGCAGTGTGTGTTTGCAGTGTGTTTTAATTTGAAAACTTTTTTTCTTAATTAGGCATTATTTGTGATTTGTAGATTAATTGTGATGTCATGATTCTGACATTTAAATAGTATTAACAGGTTACAGTTCTTTATTCTGAAGAAGTTCTTTAATGTGACAGAATGAAAGTGCTCAATAAATATTTTATTTAAATTGTGGCAAAACATCTAGTGTAGTGTGATTTTGTGTTTTTCAGGAAGTTTAATTATTCATTTTTTTTGTTTTCTATGCAAAGACTTACTACAGCTACAGAAGCCTGTGTGATTTCACGAACAGTTTATGATAATATGCCTGACCAGGTAAATCAAGGAAATGCAAATGTACTGCTGAAAACCTATTCAGGTGAAAAGAATTGCACAAGGGAGAATGCTGAAAGTTAAAGTTATGTATTACTGACAGCTGCATATACTACAACTTTATGCAGGACAAGGAGATGGTCTAAAAAGTCCAGCAGCAGTTGATTGCATTTAGTCAGGCTGAAGTAACATGATCTGAAATATGTCCGATAGACAGTAAAGGAATCAATGGGTCTATATTAGTTCACAAAAGATATTTACAGTGAACACCTTTTTTGTTGACAACCATCAAAAATCACTTCCGCAATTTGCAGAATTTTCCCAGAGCAATGAAGTAGTTGGCCAACTACACAACTTTGCCATTTTTCCCCACTGTAATGTGATCTCGGAGTTGGTATATATAGTTGGGGGTGTGGGGAGTGCAGCCTCCCACTTGGGTGTGTCTGATTTAGTGCATTGTGTTTTCCATTGTGCTGTGAGGCAATTGTTTTATTGACCTGGGAAAATTCTAAGTCGTGGACATGATGTTCGATGGTTAGGTGTCAACGAAGAGGTGTTCACTGGAAATATCTTTCAGTGACATAATATTGACACAGTATCAACTTACATAAAAACGTTACAAAAAGTTGTTACATAAGAGTGAAAATGTTGGTATAATAGTCAAAGTGTTCAACTCATAAGCACAAGGTGCAGGGTTTGATTCTAATCTAGGGTTATTAGCTAGGCTTAAAATGCTCTTTCAAGGCAGTTAGCCTGGTATTCACCTATGAACCTATAAAGCAATTTCTTGAAAACACAGACACTTTAATTGCTGTCCAATATGTGCTTATGTTGCATGATAATAACAACATACTTAGCTGCAAATTTAAGAATCTACCCTCTGTCTCAGAAAACTGATACAGATACCTCGCACTGTACTAGTGGTAAAAATGTGGATTATGATGACTGCAGAAAGTTTAAACTAACATTAAATATAGTATTGCATGTAAAGAAAAGTCTCTTGCCAAAACTGGCTATTATTTTTGCTCTCTTAGCACGTAGACATCAACTTCAGCAAATCTGACATGTGAATTGTATATTTACAATAAAAATACAGGAGGTTTTGGACCTTGATCTCATTAAACTTTAAGGTTGTTACTACTTTCAGTGATTTTGTTAGGAATGTTTTTTTTTTATCAATTATCTGGAAAAAATGACTGACTAGGTATTAAAGATGTGGTTACCATCTGTTCTGCTTTTGGTAAAACAGTTCTGATTCAGACAGTTGTATCCTTTGAAGAAAAGAGCAATTGCAATTTCATGGTTTTAAGAGGAAAAAAAGTCTTATGTCCAGTAAATGCTGCAGAAAAGTGTAGTATGTAATAAGACAACAGAAACAATTACCTTTCAGCAGCACTGTATCTTTATTTTGGTAAGAAATTGAAAATAAGTAATTTGCGCTGGCTAAAGGCATGATTTGTTCAGCAAAAACCTTGTTTTTCTCTTTCAAAAATTTCTCCTTGTTTTTTTTGGGCTTCAAGTACCATGACAGGAATGGACCTCATTCCTATGTCAAAGCATGATTAAAGTTCATGAAATTAGTATTGCTTCAGTCTATGATGTTAGCCAAAAATGTTCTTCTCAGCACCCACAATGTGCCCAGAACTGATTCCTTCTATAATTCATATGGAGCTACATGCGTTGGTACTATATCTAAATATAAAATCATGTTTTTGAGACCCATTGCTCCCACTACTATTAGAACTTTCTGGATGTCCTTCTTTTACATCTCATGTTTCTGTATGAAATATCTCATTTTGGGGTATATTAAAAGATGTCAGCCTTGCTTTCAGAGGTTCATTGTGTTCTGACAGCTATGGTAATTACTGTAAACACAGACAAGGATAGACAAGGATATCTTGAAGATCTGGAAGAGTTACTGATTTAGCTGAATGAATATGGAGAATGAATAAATGTGAAGAAATGTGATGAGCAAAGCTAAAGATATGTGATCCTCAGCCAAACATGGGGAAAAAGCCCAAAAATATGGACCTATTTTAATTATTGTTCTTATAAAATTAGAAAATTGCTAGAATAACATGTTTCACATTAGCACAAATTTTGGAAGGAACAGGCAAAAACATGAGGCAAAAATCTGGACATTCTGCAAAAATCTGGACAGTTGAGAGTTATGTTTGTACTCATAACAAAAACAAACAAAAACAAAACTGCATTAAAATACACAGACAATCACAGGCTCACAGATGCATACATACACACACACACACACACACACACACACACACACACACACACACACACACACACACACACACACACACACACACACACACACACACACACACACACACACACACACACACACACACACACACACACACACACACACACACACACACACACACACACACACACACAGGCAGGGCCGATGTTATCATTTTGGGGAACCCTGGCAAATGTCAGTTCGGGGGCTCCTTCTGCACTTCCAGCCTAAATATCACCCTGTCACTGCCACCTCTCCTAAGCAATCTATTAGCTCATGCTGCAAAGTTTTAGGTGTAATATGCACAGACTGACATGTAGCTACAAGGCTCTTACAACAGGTCTATGTACCACACAACGTTCACCCATCTCACAAAGGGACATTCTCAGTTACTGGAATTTAGTGGGAACAATGATAGATCACAGCTGTTCTGTGTACAGGTCTGGATTTAGGTGAAATGGCACCCTAGTGCTATTGTTTCAGCTCCTCCTGATACACACACCTTCCAGTCCTCCCCTCTGTTTCCTCCCATTTTGGGCTCCCCCTACCATGTACATTAATTTTTCTTCCTTTTCTCACATTTTGCCTTACTCTTCAGCTATTTCAATAAGACATAACTTTCTATGTGCTCTGAATTGCATTTTAAAGGTTTTTATTCTTTTTAAACAACTTTTTTTGTCCCAAGATGGCTTGAACAGAAACTATGATTAAGGAAAGAAATTCACTGTTGATGTTCACTTTTAGTCTTCCTTGCATCCTTTCAACATACCTTTCCTGACCACGCCAGCGCAGTAATAACCACGTAGGAAATAACTCAAATAAGCCAGGGCCCAAGAAGCCATGGGTTATAGATTGTCTGGGATACATTTTAGAATATTTTCCTAGCCTTTTAATCCATTTGTAGCCTAAACTAAAATCATGAGTAAGAAAAACATTTCAGTCTTATTAATTAATTTATTTATTTATTTTGTCTTTCAAGGAAGACATAAGCTGTACCCAAACTTAATGTTCAAAGCTGACAAAGTAGTAGCTCACAATAAACTAACAAGTCAGTTGTGGGGATACATAGATCCTCTTAACCCGCAAAAAAGACAGTCACTGCCTATGCATCCCTTCGGTGTTAGACTGGGATGAAAGCAAAAGTTCAAACTGCCACAATCATGTATTTCAACTGACTGCTAGCATACGTGCACATTGTATGCCTCCTCATTCCTTACCCCCTAACCCTCAAAGGCAGCTACTTGTATACATGATTGATATATAATTGCGAGGAAAGTGAAAAAAAATATTACAGTAATGTGTTTTACTCTGTTGTTCCTAGATAGTTCACTCTCCTACACAAATTATAGTGACCTTATTTGTACACCTCTGAGGTCTGTGAGAAAGTAAAAGAAACAATGACCACACTGTCCTCAGCCCAAACACAAACTTGGACCTCCTGTGCGCACCTCTAAGGTTTGACTGTGATGAAAATCTGCATAATCCCCAGACTCCCATATGACCTATATCAGCTTTCTGTACACACACATCTGAAAAGGGCTGGTTTTAAAATGAGTGTGGATAAGAGTAGAGGCCATTATCAGCTTTATCCTAACAGGGTCATATCACATCACTGTTCATGTTAAAGGGTGTAATCAGAAAATTAATGCATTTTTTCTCCTAATTTCTTCCTAACTTGCAACACCTTTTGTGGTGTTCCCCACATAGTCAAGGATGATTAAAGGAGCCCCCTGAATCCATTTATACATTCTGGGGAGTGGGGGGCACCCTAGAAAATCTAAGTGTCTGAATGTTTGTTAGGTGCATTTTTTACTCTTACCCAGAAGAATCATGTATGTGTTTTGACATTAGTGGGTGTGTGCACAAGTCAGTGATATTTACACGCACACAAGCATAAGCCATAGCATACTAGTTTTGTACTTATTTCAGCAAATAGCAATACATTGTGCAACACTGGTACAGCCACACCAGGTCAGTGACTGATGTTTAGCAGTCATCAAACACCAGGTCAATCATGCTGGACTGCTGATCTCTGTAGTGCTTACCTTGCTCACGTTCATTATCAGCTTTATCCTAACAGGGTCATATCATAGCCCTGTTCAAGTTAAAGAGCATTTTCAGGAATTTAATACATTTTCCCATTTATTTTCCATAACTAGCAGCAGCTATTGTGGGCCCCCCGACACAGTCAAGGATGATTAAGCTCCCCCCACCTGGATCCACAGGTACTGCAGGTACCTTAAACTGGCTATATTGTTAGTTTTAGGGAAGAAAATGTCCACTGGCAGGGGTTAACTAAACCAGGGGCACAGTGTCAGTGGAAAAATATTTAATGGAGTTTTGAAGGCTGTTACTTGATAAAACACTGTTACTACAAACAAAGATATCTTTGAATTTTAAAGGTGATGTAAATAAGAGTTACTACCCACCTGGTTTATTAAATATACCAAATTGTTGTACTAGCTTTTGTTGGTTTGACAGACATGTTACAAAATATCAAGATAATTTAACTTGCTGTGGTTGAGGGCCCCTGGTGACCGCAGAGTTCACTAGTACTATGCACGCAAGCAAGCAAGCATAGGCACACACACATTGTGATACACAAATAGACATGCTTACCAATGTTACAAAACCCAGAATGGTACCAAAATTTCGATTTTTGTAAATTAACAAATAATCATTTACTTCCAGAGTTAACAGCAGTACTTCAGCTGTTCCATTTTTCCAAGAAGTCTCTTGGGAAGTATGGAAGCTGGGGAGGACAAGAATCATTGAAAAGATGCTTTCTGCAAAGTGAAAGAACTAATCATTTCAAAATAAGTGCTGGTTTATTTTGATGCTAAAGTACTAATCAAATTACCATCAGACATGCCATCGTATGATCTAGGAGTGGTACTTTATCACATCTTGAAAGATGGAATGGAAAGACCGATGACGTTTGTATTAAAATACCAAATTCAGAAGAGCAACTGTTCATGCACAGACAAATAACCTATCGCTTTAGCCTGAGGTGTAAAGAAATTCCACACATATCTGTATGGTTATAGATGTTGGTAGTGACAGAATATCATAATATCTGTCTTTGCCATGACTTTTTCACCTGCAGAAAAGAATTCTAGCTATGACAGCAGTATAAACTACAGTGTTATGCAGTTTTCCAAATAGAACGTTAATATAACTCATGGCATAAAACACAACTCTCTCTTATAATTTAGGTTAAATGCCTAGCTTTTCAAGGAAGGAAGGAGTGAAAACATCAGTGATCCTAATGATATATTTCATATATCTTAGCCTAAGGTTCCATCAGTGACTAGTACTACTACAAGGAAGAAACTCTACATGAAGTAGTTTTGGTAAACAGATATAAACTAAAACATCTGCATTGGTTCAACCATGGGTAAAATGTGATTCATTTTACCACTATAAGACTGAGTTGACTATCCCATGGTTGTTTAAATGTGGGCTACAAGAAAAATTATGCCTTCTAAGTTAGTTGCATATCCTGAAACAGTAACACATTAGTCTTATGTGACTGGTTAAGATAAGAATGTTTCAATATATAAATATTTGTTGCCTTTGTCTCAAGAAACAAATGTAGTTGTTTCATTTTTTTTAAATTTGATAAGACCTACTAGGCAGAAATGCCTCTATGGGTGCAAGTAGGAAGTTTTGTACTGGATAAGTGACTGCTTAAAGTTCTGTGCTGTGCAGATTGAGTCTGAAATCAAACCTAAGACCAAATGTATATGACCCAGTGAGAACTAATAGACAATAGAATAGGGGTGGAAGGTTGGCATAATAGGGGTGGGAGGTTGGCATAATGGTTAAGGTGTTCACCTTGCAGACACAAGGTGCAGGGTTTGATTCTCAGATGGGGTAACTGGCTAGGCTTAAAATGGCCCACAAGGGCAGTTAGCCTAATACAAATCTATGAACCTATAAACATTACTCTCTGTGATACAATGCCACTTGTAACCAAATCAAATTTTCAGTCACGACTGAAAGAGGCACTTCAATTTAGTGGACGTTAACTGGATGGCTGAATAAATATATGTATACAATTCGGGTACCCACTCCCTTTTTATTTTCTCATTTCCTTGTTTAGTAACATGTCCACGTTTTGGTATTGTAAATCTCATTTTATGTTCTTTTGAGAAACAGAACAAAAATCTCTAGACCAATGAATGGGAAAGAGCTGCAAAGAGTCATGAAACTTGTTCTGAAAGGAGAGACCTCATCAGATCTTGGTGAAATCAGTCTAATGTTAGTGTGGAGTCACTTCAAAACTCATTCCAGTACACTGTAGCCCACAATGTTTTCTGTTAACGCTGAATGAAAACAGAATGCAGAGCAGTTTGCATTTCCAGGATCATCAACTCTTTATACTGTGTTGCAAAACTAATTCAGTAAACAACCATGGATTGCTTAATCTAAAATAATCCCACTTTATACACATACATATTACTACATCCAAAAGAAAACAGTCTGTCTCTCTAGTGTCTCACCTGTCTTCACTTTTCACTTATCATCCAGATATCACAAGCTATTATATATATAACAAATGAAATGCACTAACCCATATTCTGTAATATTCTCTTTCCTACATCAGTAACTCTGTTTCCACTAACATCTTATAGGCTATTATATTATTTCTAGTAACCTTTATTATCTGTACTACTGCAAGAATATACTGTCCGCTGTGCTATCTATGATTTGTTCTGCAGTCTGTTAATCATTTTTAGTTGTTTTGCTTTTGTATATAACAAGGTCGTAGCTTAGAAATGTTCTTTGGAGCCAGTCTATTATCTTCCAAAGTAAGTAAATAAGTAAAGAAATAGACAGACAGACAAACAAACACATAAACAAACAAACAAACAAACAAACATAAATAAATAAATAAATAAAATTGTATGTTTAAACATTTAAACAAAAATAACTTTTCAAACACCTGTCTACTAAACGGAAATGCCCCTGCCTCCTTCCTACTTAATCTGGGACCACTTCTAGTATAAACGTCTCCTCATTCTGATACATTTGCCCCATCCTCCTCCTATAGACATATTCCTACAACTATATCTATCTCTCCCTGCAATCTCCTGCAGCTTTATCCCTCTACTTAACTACTTCTACCCCTACCTAGAGCTAGATTTGCTCAACAAAACATGTAAATGTAAATATTGTAAACATTGAGCACTAATTTCAATCTCTAATACTTTCACTCAAAACGCTACCACTATTTCTCCTTCCTACAACCTTAACTATCCTTTAGGAATCTCTAAGAATTACTGCTATACTATGCAAATGTAATAACCATAACTTAATGTAAAAAAACAAAAGTTTAATCGATTTCAGTATGAATTGTACTCTCATACTGTCCTGTATTCATTGAAATCGTATTCTGTAAACTGTTTAATGCTTTCTAAATTCTTGATTGTGTTGAAATCCTGTATGTAATATTCTTTTATGCATTTTTGAAGCTTTTCTCCCCGGGTCTCCACTGAAAATGGGCCATGTTGACCCAGTGGACTTCCCCGGTAATCAAACTGGAATAAAATAAATAAATAAATAAACAAACAAACAGACAAATAAATAAATAAATACATGAGGCTCCTTATTGTAATTCCAAGACTTGTAATTATGAGTTCCAGAGTTACAAAAAAAATTAAGCAATGAAACTAAAGGAGGACAGAGAATGTTGACAATAGTTGTGCTCCTTTAAAGTTATTTTTTGCTGAGGCAAGCTCCTTGCATCCCATTGTGGGGAGCTGAACCCCCATACCTTGCTACATTTATGTACTAAAGATTATATAAGTATTAAAGAAAAAGGAGAACTCTGAGAATAAGTTGCCTTGGAGTTAATATATGTAGGTTTCCATTTTTACATGTCCAGTCTCACTATTCTGTGTCCCAGGTTTATGAACCACAGAATATTTTTATTTATTTATTTTTATTTTACATTTGTTAACTGGGGAAGTCCGACTGGACACAGATCCATTTTCAGCGGAGGCCCGGGGAGAAAAGCTCCACATAGCACTAAAAATTAATACATCCAACAATACATATAGGCATACATAAGCAAACATTAACATTTTTTAGGTAGTTGCTCCACATAACACTAAGAGTGAATACATCCAAGAATACAAATAGGCATACATAAGCAAGCATTAACAATTTCTAGGTAATTGCAATAGTGAATGATGCATGAAAAAAAAACTTGAGTTACTTTTTTTTTTGTTTTGTTTTTTACTAGAAGGTTGCTCTTTTTGTTCAGAACTTTACATTAGTTAAACAGGTCTACTGGCACTGAAAAGGACTGATCATTGGAATAGTTGGATCATGATAGATTCCTAGCAACAGTGCAGAGTATTGGTTAACCTGGGGAGTAGCATAAGCAAAGCCAGTTATTTAAGTAATGGGTTTTAAGGAGTTTTTTAAATTGGAGATGGGAGGTGATAGAAGTTAACTGGATTGGGAGTATGTTCCAGATGTTGGCAATGGAGCAGGCAAAGAGAGATTTCCCAACTTCATTTTTATGTTTGATGACACTGATTAGGTTTTGATTATTGGATCTTAAGGCTCTAGTGGTGGTATAGTGATGAATTAAGTGCTGAAGGGCTGGGTTTTTTTCTGGAAGGTAGTACAGCTTGTGAGCTATTAAGAGTTGGATTAGTTGGAGTAGCTGAGGTAGCTCAAGTCAATTTAGTTGCTTGAGGGCAAGGCAGTGATGGGATCTATGAGTGACATCTGTGGCAAACTTGGCAATCTTGTTGTAACAAGATTCCATTTTGTTTAGTTCACTGTGGCGAAGCTTGGTAAAGATAGGGGAGGCATAAAGGAGAATAGATAGGAGGGTGAGTCCTTGCAATAGTTCTTTGGTATGTGTGGTGACAAACTGTTTGTTCCTATAAAGGAGACCAAGTTTTTTGTTAACTTTCTTTATAGTTTGGGCTCAGATTATTGTCAATTTCAACACCTAGCAGTTTAGTGTGTGTGGTTGGGTTGATTTTTATGTTGTCTTTACATGTAATGGTAAAGTCGTTGTTTAGAGGGTGAGATTTTCCAGGACTGAAGAGAATGAGTTTTGTTTTTTTGGGATTAAGAATAAGTTTGATGTTAGTGAACCATGATTCTGCAAGGGTAAAGTTGTTTTGAGTTATGGTTTGAAACTCATTTAGGGTGTGGGCCGCACATATAATGGTGGTGTCATCTGCATATTGCACCACTGAGGCTGAGGGTAAGGCTGAGGCAGTCTGATTAGTAAAAAGTGAGAACAGCAAAGGACCGAGGATAGACCCTTGAGGGACACCTATGGCTACTGGCAGCACGTGGACAGTTGGCCTTGCAATAGGACAGTTTGTTGACGGTCTGATAAATAGTTACTGAACCATGATATGGTGGAGGAGCTTATGTTAAGGATAGATAGAGTCTCCAGGAGTATAGTATGGATAACCATATCAAATGCTTTGGATAAGTCCAAGAATATGGAGGATACAAATTGTCCTTTGTTTCTGTGATGATTGACGGTGTTAGTGAAAGAGAGTAGTGCTGTGGTGGTGCTATGGGAAGGTCTAAAGCTGTGCTGAGATTTGGATGGTAGGTCATTTTGTAGAAAGAACTGCATGAGTTGAGAATGAACAACTCTTTCCAATATTTTTGATAGAAGAGATAGAATAGCGATGGGACAGTAGTTGGTTAGCTCAAGGGATTTACCTCCTTTGTGCAGTGGTATAATATGCGATATTAACATGAGTGAGGTACTTTACATTCTGATATTGACCTATTTATTAGGATGGACACTGGGTAGGCTATTGCTTCAGAAGTCATCTGAAGGAAGTCTGCTGGCAGATTATCAGCTGCCAGTGTGGTTGGTTTAAGTTTTTTGAGGAGTTTAGCAATTGTTTTTGTAGAGACTGGGTGCAGGAAAAAGCTGGAGGGGTAGTTTTGTGTGTTCGGATGGGTTGGGATGTCTATTGAATTGGGGGTACCAGTACTATTTTGGGTGTTGACTAGGGTTTGGACTGTTTCTGTAAAAAATATTATTAAATTAGGTGGGAGTGTTTTCATGGTTGTTTGGTAGTATAGGGGCTGGAGTGATGGATCTTCCTGGGTGCAGTAAGGTATTTATTGTGGCCCAAAATTTATGTGGGTTATGAGCATATTTTTCTTGTATGGATTTGTAGTAATTAGATTTATCAAGTTTGATTTGTTTTTTGGCTTTGTTCCGGAGTTCTTGATAGTGTTGTCTCAATGTGGTGGTTTTCTTTTTGTGAAACTGTATCCAGGCTTTATCCCTTTTTTCATTAATGTTTTGGTGTCTATAGTTAGCCATGGGGCATAGTTAGTTTTGATTCTAATGGTTCTAGAGGGTGCGTGATAGTTTAAGATGTTTAGGAAAGTAGAGTTGATGTACTCAACAACTTTGTCTAGAGTTAGTTGTTTTAGGGGAGTCCAATTACAGCATTTTAGTGCATTGATTAATTCAGTAGTTCTAAAGGACTTTTTGTTATGTATTACTCTGAGGATGGGATGGTGAATATGGTGGGATCGGTGCCTGATTAGGTAAGTTGCTTGTTGGTCGCTCAGACTTTCAGGAAGACAGCCTGACTGCTGTGCAAGACTGGGGTCAGATAGCAAAATCCAGTCTAGGATGGACTGGCGATTGGATGCTTTGTCGATTCTAGTGGGATCAGATATAATTTGGGTGAACCCATGGAGGTTAATGTAGGTAGTGGGGGTTTGGCTGGTGCAGTCAGCCCAGTTAATATTAAAATCGCCCAATAGTATGGTTTCTTGCGGGAGAGAGGTTGACATCCAGTTTAGTAGGCTTTCCAGTATAGTGATGTTATTGCCTAGTGGGATATCACCTCCTGCAATAATTAATTGTTTGTTGAAAGTAAGTTTTAATTTTGCAAGAATTAGTACTACAGCTTTGATGTCTTTGGAATTTCACTTGAATTGTTCAATTTTGAGGTGATCTTGGAATAGTATTGCTACACCTCCCCCTTTTTTTTTCCAGTTCTGTCACTACATATAATGTTATATAAAGGAGGTGTAATTTCATTGTTATGGTTTTCTGGTTTAACCAAGTTTCTTTTACTACAGCAACTTCTGGTTTGTATTGAGCAACAGGGTGTGGAGGTCATGGGTTTTGTTAAGTATGCTTCTAGCATTTATGTTCAAAAGGAGGAGAGAGGAGTCAGGCCTTAGGTAAAGAGGATTTGTCTGTTGTAAGTTTGAGTTAGTGGATGTATTGGTCCCTGGATTAGGGTGAATGTCCCCACAGCAAGTGAGTTTTTGGAGAAGGTATAGGTATAGTTTGGTTAGTTTGTGAAACATTTTAGTTTGTTTTAGGGAATAATGAGGATTGATTTTGTAGGTTGGGTTATTATGTAGGTAGGAATAAAATTGGGAGGAGTTGAGGTTGCCAGGTGATATAGGGAAATTCCTTAGTTTTAAGGGACTGGTTAGGGGTTCTGTTTGCCATGGTGGGGGATAGTGATATATAGCTGTGAGTGGTAGGAGGTAACGATGGACAGCAAGAGGAGTGAGAGGATAGTTAGTGTGTAAGGTATTAGTTTTGGTATCAGGGTGTGATAGGTGTGTGACATGTTTTTAGATGTGCTTAAGGAGATGTGTGTGTGTGTGTGTGTGTGTGTGTGTGTGTGTGTGTGTGTGTGTGTGTGTGTGTGTGTGTGTGTGTGTGTGTGTGTGTGTGTGTGTGTGTGTGTGTGTGTGTGTGGAAGAACTACTAATAATTACAGAGTTTGGTTGGGAAATGTTACCTAAAAATATATTTTCAGCAAGTGAGCTGTCTAACCTTCCTGTTTACTCATAAGCAGTTCCACCTTTTGAAGTCTCATTTCATTATCTTGTGCGCCCTGATCATGTTCCTATAACTCGTCTTGCCTCCAGTATTGAAGGTTCTAACCTCCCAACCTTTCCTCATGTTCCAGGCTTACCAACTCATTTACTCCACCTGGTGCTTTCCTTCTCACTGTTTCTAGTGATGCTGTCTCTATCCCCGTACAGTCCCCAGAACAGCATGCAGTACTCCTGACTAACTCTGACATGAGACAATGATCCGGTGTCTTGTTGGCTTTGGTTCCAGCCTTTTCTCTTTGCGCATGACAGTCCAGCAGTGATGCTATCAGGACTCACAGATTGTCTTTTGGTCTGTATCTTTTCTGCTAGTTACTGCATCCTATAGGCAGCACCTTACATTTATCCATACTGAGTTTTAGTTGCCACCTCTGTGCTCATTTTGTTAATTTGTCCCAATACTTCATTAAGATCACCCCTCCAGCTTCTACTGTTGCCTGCTGTAACCTCTGACATGCCATCATCTACAGATAAATTGAGTCTGCTCTTACTACCCTCTGCTGTATCTGCAACAAACACATTAAAGAGTACTGGTCCAAGGAAGACCCCTATGGAATACCACTCATAACCTTCATTCACCAATAGGGTCCCCTTCACTATCACCCTTTTTGCCCTCCCCCCCACAATAACACCTTTCTGCCAATGTCAACATTCTGTTTTCCATATCTAACCATTGGCATCTGCTCATTAACCTCCTGGGAGGGACTGAGACAAATGCATTACACTGAACCTGAGGCAGATTACATTAGACCATCTATTGCTAGCCATATGCACTGCTAGCCATATGCACTGTAACTCACACGTAAACCTGCATAAGTTAGAATTAGCAACACAGTCTTGTTACAGATCCATGCTGACTTGGTAGCAATTTTCAATTCTGAGACAATTAAGTGTGTGAGTCCTCGGAATAGCTAGACTGAATGTGTGAAAATGAGGGCTTATATATACTTAATCAATGATCAGTATGTCTCGCAGTATCCCCTTGTCTCCAAGGTATGGTGGCCTTAGAGTTAGTAACTGTAGGTAGTGGGGCTGTAGAGTGACAAGAATAACTAACAGCGATTGTTGAGATTTTCTGTTCTCTTTTAGTTTTTCCTGCGTTTCTTTTTGTTCATAATTTTGGGACTTGCAGTTATAGGCCTCAGAATTACAAGGAGCCTGCAGACTTGAGCCCTGGGGCAGGCAGCTGCACTCCAGAAATGGTGTCAGTCTTTCCCAGAGAACCGTTTCCTTTGCCTTCCATGCAAGCGATGTTGAGCTGACTAGTATGAAGTTTCCGGGGATGGCCTTGCTGCTTCCGCTATAGAGTTGTATTTATCCAGTCCATTGGTATCTCACAAATTGTAAAGGAATTGCTGCAGAATTCCTGCAGCAGAGACATTGCCAGAATGTTAACCATTTTTTGCAGGATTTTTTGGGGGGGAATAATCCAGCTAGCCTTTGCAACCTGTAATCCCTCATTCTGTCAGCTCTTGTTCTACCCTCCTGGATATGATCTCTGCAATGTCCAAGCCTTTCCCCAACTTCTGTCCCAACCGATGTTCTCCCATCTTCCCCTACCAATTTTCTTCCTCCATGTCTCCTTGTGAACATCATCACAAATAAGATCTTCATTACTTTTATCTGCATATTGTTATGCCCCTCCCCTACCTTTACCTACATATTGTTATGCCTCTCCCCTACCTTTACTTACATATTGTTCATAGGTTCATAGGTTGGTACTAGGCTATTGGCCCTAGGGCTTATACAAGCCATAACAATTCCCTGGCTATTTCTTTGCACAATATTTACTTCCCTGGACCCCTGTCTAGCAGGGCAACTGACGTGATCCATGGGGTGAATTTCCTATCTCCCATCCAATTGTCAAGGCTCCTTTTGAACAGGGCCAAAGAGGTGCTCTGCTTGACATGTATGGGCAGTCTATTCCAGAGTCTGGGGAGTCTCTGGGTGAGGAACCTATCCCTCCAGCATGTTTTGTTCATTGTGATAACAAGATTTAGATCCCTGGAGCATGTGGCTCTGAGGGATTGGGATTTCTTTAAGTGTAGCATGTCCAACAGCTATGGGTTTGACATGGCCTTGCATGTTAAGCAGAGATCACCTCTGAGTAGATGATATGAGACAGAGTATAGCTGGAGTTTTTTTAGACTGTCAGCACAGGGCATCTGCTTTAGGCCTGTGATTCTTTTAGTGAGGTATTTCTGCAGCCTTTCCAGTTTTTGCAGATGTCTTAAGAGGTACATACCAAATGGGGCATTGTATTCTATAATGGGTCTAATGAGGGATGAGTACAATGGGATAATCGCCTCCTTTTTTCTGGATGAAAAACCCTTAGTGATGAGGTGTGCTACATAGAAGGATTTCCTGACTGCTGTGGGGATGTGGTTATCGAAGGTGAGACCACAATCCACCTGTGTCCCTAAGTCTCTTATCACACTTTCGGTGTTTAGTGTACTGGCACCTATGTGGTAATTCATGGATGCATGTTTTTCCCCAAAGGGGATAACTATACATTTCTTGGCATTGAGCTTGAGCCCATGGCTCTGGCACCAAGCATCTGTTTCTGTAAGGCCCTTTTGTAGAACATCCACATAATTTGGGGATTCAATAATGGTTCCCAGTTTGCAGTCATCTGCGAACTTTGTTAGCCAGAGTCCCTTAGTGTTGGCCTGTACGTCAGAGAAGTAGATGCCAAACAAGAGTGGTCCCAGGACTGAACCCTGAGGTACTCCACTTGTCACTTGTCTGGAGCTGGATTTGGAGTTGGCTACTTTTACAGTGTGGATTCTGTCAGTAAGTCAACTGGCAACCCATCGATTGACGTAGGGATTAATGCCAGGCTTAGTAAGTTTATCTATGATTCCAGAGTGGGGGATGGTGTCAAAGACCTTGGTGAGGTCCAGATAGGCTGTGTGGACTGCCTTACCCTTGTCCACAGCTCTGGAGACTGATTTGAAAAAGTCAATCAGGTTCAGAAGACAAGATCGGCCCTTCACAAACCCAAACTGGGTGGGGTCCAGTGTTTGAAGGTTGCCAATGTCTTTGTTTATAAGTTCCATGATAATACGTTCCATGGCCTTGCAGATCAGGCTCGTCAGACTGATGGGGCAGTAGTTCCCAGAATCCAAGGTGGATCCCCCCTTGTGGAGTGGGATAATTGTAGCTGTGCGCCACTCAGTGGGCACGAAGCCAGAGGTGAGGCTATGATTAAACATGACACTTAGGTGAGGTGCCAGTTAATTTTGTAGTTCATGTAGTACACTGCCTGGGATGTCGTGTGGTCCCATGGATGCTGTATTCTTAGCTTTGGAAAGTGCAGGTTTTACTGTGTGGCCATGATTACCATTATTACCAGAATTTGGCAATCCTTCAGTATTGAGATAGGCCCTTTAGGGGGTGAGAAGGGGGTGAAGTTGGCACTAAATTGATATGCCAGGATATTGGCAATATCCTTGGGATCAGTATATTTAATGCCATTCTGTTGTAGCTCAGAGCAGATCTGAGCATTGGCATTTAGATTCTTGACATAGCTATAGAATGCCTTGTGGTTGTCTTTGGAATCTTTGACAATTTTATTTTCATAACTAGCTTTGGAGGATTTTATTAGGGATCTCAGCTTCTTACTGAGGCTGGTAAGGGAGTTTTTTTGCATCCCAGGATTTTCCTCTTTTCTGCAACAGTTTCTTCCTTTTGTTGTAAAGTTTGTTTATGGCAGGGGGCCACCAGATTGGCTTCCTTTTTTTGGAGGAGAGCATCTTGGTTCTATTTGGGATGGCACGATTCATGCACGATTGGATGTGCTCATACAGTGCCTTAGTGTGGGATTCAGCAGTCGAACTTTCAGTTCCCGTCTGCATGGGTGTCATGAAGTTTGTCACTTCTGACTCGAGTAGCATGAAGTTGGCTTTGGCGAAGTTTTTTTACAGAGGTTTCCTTACTGGGGGGTGGGAGAGGGATCTGGATGTCAAGGGTGATTAGCTTATGGTCAGATCTGACCAACGAGGGGGTGACCATAGGTGTGGAGCATTGATTTCCCATGTTGGTAATGACCAGGTCTAGGATATTGGAGCCCCTGGTGGTTACTATAGATTAGTTGATCCAGGGCACTGGAATTTATGAATTCCAAGAACCATTGGGTAAAGGTGTTGGTACATGAGTAGTTTTTCCAGTTAATGGTAAGGTAGTTAAAATCACCCAGTAATAGGGTGTTTGGTTGTATCTTAATATCTTCCAGTATGTTTAGAAAGGTGTAGTGAGAATCTTGGGGCATGGTGGGGGATCTGTAGCAAGCTACAATTTGGATTGCAGTCTTTCCTAGTGTTAATTGCACCTGGAGAATTCCAGACGCATTGTGTTGGGCAACTAGCCTGGTGGTGTGACTATCCTTGGTGAATATGGACACTCCTCCACCTTTAGTGTTTCTAGCATTGAGTAGCATTACCTTCAGATTTTGCATGCTTGTACCTGTTACAGTGGTGGTTTTGTCCTTTGAACTTTGCCTAAAAAGGCACTATAGGGGTGGCAAATGCCTTAGCTAGTAACCTGAATCCCAGGGGTGACAGGTCGCAAAGCATCATGGTCTGTCGATCATGTCGTCCCAGGCCGATACTGGATCCCCTTTGAATGACACCAGAAGCTTAGCGAATTGTTGAAGTCAATAATTTTGTCCTTATACTGTGGTATAATTCTGGGCGAAACCAGGATGCTACTCAAGGCTAGGGTCATACCTGCCTGGGCCACATGATCTGAGAGCTCTTCCATGTCTCTTTTCATGTAGTCCAGGGAGGTACGTCTCAAGTCATTCACTCCAACATGGACAATGACAGAGTCATATTTGTACTTGTTATGGAGTGACTTGAGTGCATGAGTTATGTGGTGGATCCTGGCACCTGACAGGCAGCTGACTGTAATTTTCTCCTTGTTCAGCCTGGTGAGTGGGACATCAGTGTGTCTGACTATAGAGTCACCTATGATTAAAGTGTTGGGTACATTGTTTTGCCTTAGGGGCTGTTGTTGGGTGGCACACTGGTGTTGTGAGCTATGTGACACTTTTGTTGTGATTGGTGTTTGTTTGCGTTTCAGCTTCGGAGGTCCTTGTTGCTTGGGCAGGTTACTGTTAAGGACCTCTGCATATGAGCGTTTAGTGTTGCTATGTGAGGGTGTTGGTGTTGTGGGTTTAGAAGGGCTATGTGTTGCATGAGGTGTGGTTCAGGTGTTAACCTTCTCCTCTTGACTGTCTAGCACAATCTTGGGTGGAAAGAGCTTTGCTTCAGGTTTGGCTATGTAAGTGCATCTCTCACAGGTTGTAGTGCTGGGTGATAGGAGGAGAGGGTTGTCTGTGTACATGAGGCAATGGCTGCATTGCCCCAGTATGCCCAAATTCACCAGGTGGATAGGAGAAATCACTGGAAACTGACCCTTGGACATGCCTGGTTTGGTGCTTTTTTTTTTGTAAAGTACAGGAGCTGTTTTCCCTTACCTTAGCAAGGTACTTAAGCTCCTCCTCCCACTGATCAGTTTGACTGGACATATCCATACCATTTTCCTTTCTGTACATACCTGAAAAATATTTCCCTTGCCAGATCCTCCTGCTGTTTTGACCTTTCTCCTGCTCTGATCTCCTTATCAGTCTTTTCCTAGACTCTGTGTTATGTTGCTTTTCTCCCTCACCTCCCTATTCACCCTCTCCTTCTACATTATCATCTTCTGGTCTTTAAGTTCATTCTCAAGAGCTTCCTGTTACTCTTTTTCTCATTCTTTCCTTTTAACGGCTTCTGTACCTTCTTTCCACTGCTAAGCCTCTCCCATAGCTCCCTTGTACCCGCTTTACCTGTCAGTTTATTGACTCTGTTTCCAAAATCCTTTCCAGTGCCTCACAATCCACCCTTTATAGTCCCTTGGTATATCTTAATCATTGGTGCTCTACTGTCCTCACCCCACTGTGAAGCCACAGTGGCAAGGTGACTGTTTGCAACTTATGCCTTTACTTCTACCACCCTTACTTTTCCTCCCTTGCCCAGTGCTATGTCTAGCACCCCTCTACTCCCAGAGTAGCCTTAAAGTTACTGTTACAATCCTTTATATTTGCCAGTACAATCCTTTCTGGTTCGGAATTTCTATCATATCATTCCCCCTTTGTAACTCAGATCTAGGAATGCCCCATCCTGCTTCGGGCAAAGTCGAATCCTCCATAATCACTGCACTTCTTTTTCATTTTCATGCATTTTCCTGTACAAATGCCGCTCATTTTCTGGGTCAAAAGGTAAGATTACAGTCTTAGTCACAACAGCCTTCCCCTGCTCATCTACTCTAATCACAGCATTCACCTTGGTTGGTTCATCCTGCTTTCACTACATCTCTCCAATCGTTCTAACTTACAGCACAAAATACTGCCAAAAAATAACTCATGGGTTTGCTATGAATAATCACATCTTATTTAACTGACATGACGTAATTTGACCTTCAAAACAAATAAAACCTTTGGAACTTGCTACTGAAAACAAGTACACTTCCAAGGTCACAAAGCACAAAAAATGTCAGCATCTGATTTAAAAGCAAGCTCCCACACCCCAAAACTATAACTATAATAAATAAATAAAGAAATATATATATATATATATATATATATATACACACACACACACACACACACACACATATATATATATATATACATATATATATATATATATATATATATACACACACACACACATATATATATATATATATATATACACACACACACACACACACACACACACATATATATATATATATATATATATATATATATATATATATATATATATACTGTATACATACACATACAGACTTTCCAATTGCACAAATAAAGAGAAGAGAAAGTAAGTAATAAAAGCGCATTACTTACCTTCTCCCTCATCTTCAAGTCCTACTGCCATTACTAGATGTCAGCGGTCTTCCACAGATATTCTGGCTGACACGGACATCCTTCAAAAAGGCCTTACTGAGACAGACACCTGGTGTCAAAGTTATGGCCTCAAGCTAAATACCAAAAACTGCATAGTCATCCCGTTTGGGAAAAACAAAACACCCACGAATTACCACATAGGCAGCAGCCCCTTAATACAGAAGAGGTAATAAGAGATCTGGGGACCCAGGTAGATAGTAATCTCTCCTTTGACAATCATATTGCCAAAGTAGTTAGGAAATCCTTCTATGTGGCTGATCTAATTACTAAAGGGTTCACATCTAGAAATAAAGAGGTTATAGTGCCCCTCTACTCGTCACTCATCAGACCCATCATATTGCACAATGCCCCATTTGGGATGTACCTCACAAGACACTTCCAACAGCTGGAAAGACCACAAAAGCACCTCACCAAGAGGATTACCGGCCTCAAACATATGTCCTATGCAGCCCGACTGAAAAAACTCCGGCTGCACTCAGTGGCATATCGCTTACTCAGAAGTGATCTCTGCCTGACTTACAAAGCCATGTCCAACTGAGAATTGATGGACATGCTCCACCTAAAGAAATCCAAGTCACTGTGAGCCACATGGTCTAGTGAGCTAGACCTCGCCACAACAATAAATAGAACATGCTGGAGGGATAGATTCCTGTCACAGAGACTCCCGATGCTTGGAATAAAATTTCTAACTACATTAGGCAGAGCCCCTCACTAACACTCTTCAAGAGAAACCTTGATGAGTGGATGGGTAACAGAAAATACAACCCTGGGATCACTTCATTGGCTCTGCTTGGCAGAGGCTCAGTTAATTAATCAATGGGGTGGCGAAAGCTGACACACTCTGACTAGGCTTATAAATGCCCTCGGGCAGATAGCCTAGTACCTACCTATGAACCTATTCCTCTCAGTACCAATCAACTAGCAGTCGACAAACACTAGGTTTCTCAGAAGTCATATTGCATGGACACACCAATATGGAGCATATGTACTTGAACTTGTGTCATCTCAAAATAAACATTTTTGCAGAGAACAAGCTCCCATTCTCCTTCTATGTGGGGGGTGGGGGTCACCTCCGCACTTCCCTCTTACTTGATTATTCTCAGTCCAAGTTCTTTGTATCTCAGAGAAAGAACAATCTCTGACAGGCAGTGTAATGTCTGCTTCACTCTTTCTTCCACAGGCTGCAGAATCAGAGCACCTACTAAACATAGGATCATAGGACATTACCAGGGTGTCGACCCGGAGGTCATTTTAAGCCTAGCTGTTTCATCTCAATGTAATACCATAGAAATGCTAGTCAATATCCAAGATTGCATGTAATGATGACTGGCCATGTCCAGGAGGGTTGTGGGCTCTATCCCTGGTAAGAATTTATGGTGTCTCATCCACTCGTCCAGGTTCCACTTGAACAGTGTCACAGAGGTGCTCTGTTTTGTAGGAATTGGTAGCCTGTTTTAAAGACTTGGCAGCTGCTAGGAGATAAATTTGTCCCCCAGCATGTCCTATTTAAGTCACAGGCCATATTTAGGTCCCTGAAATGGGTAGCCCTAATCCCTTTTGATTTACAGATATGCTGCAAATTCATTAGGTTTGGGTCTTGAATTGCTCTGTAGTCCAGGCAAAAGTCTCTCCTAAGAAGTTTATACTATACTGATTATAGTGACAGGGGCTTTAGTTGGTCTGTGTAATGCACATGCTGGAGCCCCTTGATCTTCTATGTTAGAAATCTCTGAGGTCTCTCTAATTGCTGCAGGTGCTTAGTATGGTACACGCCAAATGGGGCGTTATACTCAATTATGGGCTGGATAAGTGCCGAGTATAGGAGAGTTATAATTTCTTTTGTTCTCTAGGCAATGCCTTTACTAATCAAGTGTGCTATGTCAAAAGATTTTCTTATTACAGTAGACACATAGTGGTCGAAGTTAAGGTTGCAGTCAACTTATGATTCCAGGTCCCTTACCACTTCATGGGTACTTAGGGTATTGTTGTTGATTTGATAGTGTGAGGGGACATTGTTTGTGCTGAAAGAAATGATGAAGGATTTCTTTGCATTGAGTTTGAGACTGTGACTAATACACTAGTCATTGGTCTGTGTGAGACCCTCCTGGAGTAAACTGACATAATTTGGGGATTCAATGATTGCACCTACTTTGGAGTCATCTGCAAACTTGGTCAGCTACAGCCCCTTAGTTTTGACCTGAATTTCTAAGAAGTATATACCAAACAGTAGGGGGCTGAGCACTGACCCCTGTGGCACTGCACTGGTAACAGGTCTGCTGGTTGATGTGGAGTCACCTACTTTGATAGTGTGTGCCTAGTTTGTGAGCCAGTTGCCAACCCATCTTACAATGAAGGGGTTTACATTCAGTTTGCTAAGTTTATTGGTAATGCCTGAATGTGGGATTGTGTCAAGAGCCTTTGCCAGCTCGAGGTATGCTGTGTGCACAGATTTCCCCTCATCAATGGCCTTGGTCACATTTTCAAAGAAATCCACCAGATTTAACAGGTAGGATTTGCCCTTCACAAGGCCAAATTGTGTAGGATCCAGAGTTTGGAGGTCACCTATGTCTTTATTTATGAGGTCCATAATGATACATTCCATGGTCTTCAGATGAGGCTGGTCAGGCTTATGGGTCTATAATTCCTTGGGTCTGTTGCTAGGCCACATTAGTGGAGGGAAATAACTGTTGCTGTTCTCCATTCCACAGGAGCAAAGCCTGTGGTTAGGCTATGATTGAAAAAGGTAGTTAGTAGTGACGCTAGTTCATGTTTTAGCCTGTTTAGAATACAGCCTGGGATGTCGTCTGGTCCCATAGTGGCTGTGCTTTTTGCCTTGGACAAGGCTTTGAGGACCTGCTCTTCAGATATGTAGGGCAGGGGGAAGTTTGGGGAAAGTTTGTTGTAAGTTAGGAGGGGATAAGGGAGTGAAATTTTCACCAAACCTATCTACCAGCAGGTTTGCTATCTCTGTGGGATCAGTGTGTGTGATACTGTTGGCCACTAGTTCTGCACATGCTTGGGTCCTACTTTTAGGCTATACATAGCTCTAAAAGGCCTTATGGTTATCCTTGGCTGTACTTGCTAAGTTTCTCTCAAAGGAGCCTTGAAGGATTTGACAAGTTGTCTTATTTGCCCGTTCAGGCTGAGGAAGGTACTTTTTCATTGTTGGGGCCTTGCCTTTGTTTTCTTGGACAGTAACTTTCTGCATTTATTCTAAAGCTTGTTGATGCTAGATGTCCACCATGGTAGCTTGTTTTTTACTTGGGGCTCTGGCTTTGATTCTTTCTGGTAGGGCCAAGTTTATACACTTATGCAAGTGATTGTACAGGGCTTTAGTGGAAGCTTTGGTGCAGTTACCACTTCCAGCTTGGGGTGCAGTTTGGAATGCATTTATACCTTCACCTAGGAGGGTATAGTTTGCCTTAGTGAAGTTTTATAGTCTGATTTCATCCTTTGTGAGTTCTGGAGTTAGTGCCAGCTTGAAGATGACTGATTTTTGGTCAGTTTTAACTAATGAGGGTCTGACAGTTGCAGCAGTGCATCTGTTTGACATGTTGGTGAGGACCAAATCCAGAATGCTTGTTCCCTTTGTTGGGGTATGGACAATTTGTTCAAGGGCATTTGAATTAAAAAAGTCAAGGAACTTTTGCACTAGCAAGTTAGGGCTAGTGTAGGTTTCCCAGCTGATGGTGGGATAATTGAAATCTCCCATAACCAGAGTGCTCAGTAAAATTTGGATTGTCTCCAGTTTGGTCAAGTAGGCTTTGTGGGTGTCACGACCCATGGAGGGGGATCTATAACTGGCTATGACTTGAATGGGGTTCTTACCCAGTATACTCTGGACCTGGAGTAACTCTATGGAGTTGTCCAGTTCATGGAGTTGTCCAGTCCACAGATTTGCACTAAAATCTCATTCATGTATGTGTTGAGTAACAGTAACATGAGTAACTGATGACCTCTGCTGTTAGCTTTGACAGTTGAGGTTCAAGTAATCTAATGAACTTGGGTAATTAAACTAATTGACTATAAGCTGTGCATGCCAGTTCTTTACATTTAGCAGAAACAAAGCACCCTGAACCACTGCTAGGTAGGCACACAAATTTATTAAGCCGAACAGTTCACTCGAAAAAATAACGCTGAATCAAATCACCATACACCAGAGAATTTATGAGCACACCTATGATATTCGTATAAAATGTGAAACAAATTCTCTGTACAAACACACAAAAACTTGTCCTGAAGCTGAATTTCAGTTTTTTATATTAGAGGTTGTGCCAAAGGACCCCAGGGGCGGTATGTGGGAGACTTTAGTTGAATACAGGGAATTATACTGGCAAGTGGTGTTGGAGGCCAGTAAATTCCCTGGTTTAAATGACATGATCTCACTTGCCCCTGTATTAAAAATGAGATCAGCAAAATTGTGACATTAATGTGTAATAATCCTCCTTGTCAGTAGAGGGCAGTAACTCAATGCATTTCAATGTACAATGATTGTTTTACTGGCTGTTTTTAAAAGTTGGATGAGTATATAAAAGCAGTTAATTGAATGTATTAGTGTAATCTGATGAAGTTGTGGACGAAAACGTATGGTGATTTGATTCAGCGTTATTTTTTCAAGTGAACTGTTCGGCTTAATAAATTTGTGTGCCTACCTAGCAGTGGTTCAGGGTGCTTTGTTTCTGCTTACTGGTTTGTTTTGCATCCTCCGTTTTTTGGTTACTAGTAACTTTGGGATGGAATCACCTGCTGGGAGTGTGGCAAGCAATGGAGCAAAGACTAATGAAGTCGGTAAGCTCAGGAAGCTTATCGGACAGCTCACTCAACTTGTGGGGCTTTTGACCCCAGTCAGCCAATCTTTGGCCTCGGTATTGACGTCTGTATTGGAACCAGGAAACCAGGAAGTGCATCGGAGTGTTGAGGCGCGAGAGAGACTGGCTGTTGGTGAGGAAAATGATTCCAGAGATGTAGAAAGACGAAATGGAGCAGGTTCCAGCAGTCTGGATGGTTTCCCTCGGATTTTGCTTGAAGAAACCGACCACGGACAATCTGAGCAGCCTAACAATGTTAGAAAAATGGGTGAAGGAGTTCGTTTTGGCCCTGGTGGTAGTTTAAACTCTACAGGTACAAAAAGACAATTCAGTGACTTATTCAATGTTGTTTATGATTTTGCTAGCAAAAACAACACTAATGATAAACTACAAGGAACTTTTTCTCAAAAGCTTGATGACCTGGACTATTTTTTATACAAATGCAAAATGTTAGAAATGGATAACACTTATTTAAAGTATTGTTTAGAACAGAAAATTGTGCCCAAAGGGCTTAGGGTATGCAAATACCCTAACAAGGTTAATGGAAGGTACAGAGTTTTATTTTGAACTAATAGAGGCTTTTGATAATTGTGGTTTTGATATAATGAGGGCTATCATTAAAAACAATGAGGTAGAAATAAAGAAGTTGCAAGAAACTGTAGAATGTATAAACAAGGACATTACTCATGATTTATTATTTACAGTGGACGAAGAGAGAAGCAAATATCATAAACTATTAAATAATTTAGAAAGTAAATGTTTGGAGGTTAAAACAGAAAATTAAACAAGATTGAGAGAGATTTAAATGAATACAAAACAAAGAAACAATACCCGAAACCTAAGAATTGGGTCAGAAATGTTAGAAATTATGACATTAATCACTACAGAGAACCTAACAATGACATTTCTGACAATGAATTGCCTTTAGAGAATGATTATGATGCTGCATTTCCACCTTTAAGGCGGTCTGAGAGACTTATGCACAGGAACCTGTTACTTACAATTCAAAAACTACAAAACCAGAAACTGGGGAGCTCAGGAAAGGAGACGACCAGTCTGGGAATAATTACAAACTGTGGTTTTAAATACAGTTATAATGATTTTAATATTTTCAATTACACAGATGTAGCAATTAACAGTAGTCATTTTGAACTATTGACAAAAGGTTTTGGTTTTATACCTAGAGAGAAAACAAATATTTTAAACTTTTAATTGATATTAAATTATTTATTAGGAAGAAAAACTTAGAATTATATTTTAAAGGAAATGGTGTCAACATGAACAATGTAGAATTGACGTAAGAGCACCTTTAATCCCCAACACACCCTCAGCTAAGAAACTTTGAATTGAGCTTGGAACATGAGCTTAGGAAAATTCTGAGTTGTCACAAAGTGCAGTCTAATTTAACAGACCCAGAGTTGAAAACTTTGAAATCATTAAGTGAGAACAAGAATATAAGAATTATGAAGCCCGATAAGGCGGGGGTTAATGCTTATGGATGCCATTAATTATGAGAGCAAAATGTTTGACATATTAAATGACAATACCAAATACACCAGAATATCCTTGAATGAAATTAATATTGCCTACAAGCGAATTTATGTTATTTTAAATGACTTATTAATGGATGGAGTTATTGACATGAGTACTTTTAAATATTTGCATGTAGACAAACCTAGAATACCCTCCATATTTGGGATACCAAAGGTGCATAAAGATGAAAGTGACCCACCTTTGAGAGTGATAGTGTCAGCGAAGGTTCGGTCACTGCACCTTTGGCCAAGTACATTGACCAGAAGATATAAAAGCTTGTCTGTGACAACAATGTTATTTTAAAAGATTCCTGGCATTTCTTAGGAAAACTAAATGAATCACTTGCAAATGAAACAAAAGGTTTTGGTACCTTGGATGTGATTGACTTATTTACAAGTATACCCCATGATGTAGGCCTTGAATGGTTCAAGAAATGCTACTTGAATCCAAACTACTAGGGCAGAATGAGTTCAGAACTGTTTTGTTATTAATGGAGATTGTCCTAAAGAATAATTTTATATTCTTTCAGGGAGTATTTTCGACAAACTAAAGGTGTGGCGATGGGGCACACTGTGCTCCCACTTATGCTAACACTATAATGTCCTTCTGGGAGAATAAGTTTGTACTGAATTCAGAATATAGTAGTTTATGGAAGTTGTATGGTAGATTTCTGGACGACTTGTGTTTTTATGGGCAGGCACTCAAGATGAATTTGGTAGCTTTGTGGAATACCTAAATGGTACCACGGAATTTTTAAAATTCACTCACAAATTCACTACTGATGAATTGAAATACCTTGATGTTAACATATCTAAAACTGAGTATGGCTTTGAGTCTAGAATTTATAGAAAAGAGACCTTTTCTAATTCTTATCTGCACTACTCAAGTTCGCACCCCACACCAGAAAAGGAGTGTTATAAAAGGGCAATTTGTGCTTGTGTAGAATGACTTCTGATGATGCATGTTATGGTAACGAATGTAAAACCTGAGAAACATGTTCCTGAATAGAGGCTACCGGAAGAGCTCATTGATAGAGTTTCCAAAGAAGTCAGTGATGGGAGGAAGGAAGGTTTGCCCCTGTATTGGGTAAAATTGAAGATGGTGCAACTCAACAAGTCACAAACAAGAAAGTAGATGGGTTAAATAATGAATTCGTATCAGGTATCATTACCACATGTGATGGACAAGCTGGTGTGATCAAAAGAATTTTTGACAAAGAGTGGATTAACTTTTCTAAAGTTTCTGACTTAAATCACATTTTCCAGGGTGAAATAAAACATATTTATAGGAAAGGGAACACCCTGAAGGATATTTTTGAAAGAGGTAGTAAAGGAATTCAAGGTTAGCAGGTACAAACAAAAAGCTGGTGTATTTAAATGTGGTGCTTGTAATTATTGTTCTTATTTGATTACTGGGGATACCATTACTTTACCTGCCAGAAATAACAAAATTTTAACTTTAAAAACTTTTGCGAATTGCAACACAAAAGGGATTATTTATGTTGGGTTATGTAAAAAATGTAATGCTTTTACATTGGCAAGAGTGAAAGAAAGGTTAAGCAGAGAATTTATGAGCACACCTATGATATTCGTATAAAATGTGAAACAAATTCTCTGTACAAACACACAAAAACTTGTCCTGAAGCTGAATTTCAGTTTGTTATATAAGAGGTTGTGCCAATGCTCCCCAGGGTCGGTATGTGGTAGACTTTAGTTGAATACAGGGAATTATACTGGCAAGTGGTGTTGGAGGCCAGTAAATTCCCTGGTTTAAATGACATGATCTCACTTGCCCCTGTATTAAAAATGAGATCAGCAAAATTGTGACATTAATGTGTAATAATCCTCCTTGTCAGTAGAGGGCAGTAACTCAATGCATTTCAATGTACAATGATTGTTTTTACTGGCTGTTTTTTAAAAGTTGGATGAGTATATAAAAGCAGTTAATTGAATGTATTAGTGTAATCTGATGAAGTTGTGGACGAAAACGTATGGTGATTTGATTCAGCGTTATTTTTTCGAGTGAACTGTTCGGCTTAATAAATTTGTGTGCCTACCTAGCAGTGGTTCAGGGTGCTTTGTTTCTGCTTACTGGTTTGTTTTGCATCCTCCGTTTTTTGGTTACCAGTTCTTTACATTTGTCAGATACCTTTCTGTTCTTCCATACTACCAAGATTACTGTCCATGTAAACAAGCACTAAAATAAAACATTTCAACCAAATGACCTTTTCAGTAATATGTCCAGGTATGCAGAAGCACTGAAATGAAACTTTTCACCCAAGTGACCCCTTTAGTAATATGGGATTGTTCAGGTACTTGCTTTACACAATGACCAGTATTGTTTTTGAATATTTTAAAGTATTTATTTAATTTTGTGGCAAAAATAGTAAATGTTCTGTATTTATGGATTTTCTAGTTCTTTTAGCATCGAGATCACCTTGCAGAAGGGCGAATTAGCCAGGGACTTAGTTGTTTGGTATGTTGTTTAATCTGCACTTGAAACCTACTTTTGCTGTGGTTTTACATTAAGAAATTTCAGGATCATCCTACTTGTGGCAGAATGTGTTTACCTGGTCTTTCTGAGTTGGGAAGCACTCCAGTGAGCTCAAAGTGTAGTTGTTTATTAGCTAGAGGACATAGGAATAAGTTTTCAATCTTCTTTCTCTGCCCTTAACCCCAAAAACTAGTTTGCATATTGTATAGCACTACCATAACCTAGCACTATATATCATCTTGCACTTAGCCCTAGAAACTACCCTAGGTGACCCTATTAAAACCAATCCTTAATCCTAAACATCCCACCCTATTACAGGACTGAACAACACAGACATGCAATTTTTAATTGTCTTCTTGACTAGTTTGATAGATTTGGGCATCCCAAGGCAATGTAGCAATTGTGTCACATTCTTAGGCAACCATTTAATCATTAAATAAAATTACATGGTATGCAACAGATGTAAATACACAACTTCTTTGGAGGCATAAAGCTCACACACAAATGAGGTTGTCAGGAATGCTCACATTACATCCCTCACACACATTGTTCACAACACACACTGAATGTCTTATGATAAGGTACTTAAAGAAACCTTTCCAAATCTCAAAACCTCCAAAGCTACCTAATGGAAACACTGATTCTCAGTAATCACTAAAACACACACCACAAGCAACACTAAACATCTCACATGAGCCTATACCCAATGGTCCCTCAAGAGCAAAGCCCATAAGGCAAATATATACTTTACCTAACACTCTTGCCATTGGGAACTCCATTGTGCAGCACACAGATATCTCGCTCACCAGGTTAGACAAGAAGAAGATAACAGTTAGTTGACTATCTGGAGCCAGGATCCACAATATCACATACGCACTCAGGTCACTGGACCCCAGGTACCAATATGATATTATCATACTCCACATGGGTGTAAATGACTTGATATGTACCTCACTAGACTATATGAAAAGAGACATAATTGTTTTCTGGGCATATGTGTCACAGATAAGTATAAGCGCGTTCCTATTATTTGCTCGAAGAGGCATTCTATTGAACACCTCTTCATCAAACTTGAAACCGCGAAATTTGAAAACATCGAATGTCCACATAAGCGATTTCTTTCCTTGGGAAAGAAATCGCTTGGCCATCCTCGTCAGTTTGCCATTTTCCCCACTGTGGTGCGATCTCAAAGTTGGTATATTTAGTTAGGGGGGTTATGGGGGCACATCCCCCCATATTGGGGAGTGTAAGGGGCAAAGCCCCCCACTTTGTAGTGTTTGTGGTTATTTGTTGGTGTTTATAGGGCAAGCAATTTATTTCCAAGGGAAAGACATCGGTTATGTGGAGGTTCGATATTTTGAAAGTTCGCAGTTGTAGGGTCGATGAAGTGGCATTCGATGGAACGCCTCTTTGAGGAAATAATATAGACCTGTACAAGCCTTGCAAGCAGCATTCTACTTTCACTAAGGCTGATGCCACCATATGAACATAAAATTACTGATTTTAATAATTGATTTATTTCCTGGTGTCACTCCAGGGGATCTAGTATGTCTCAACATGGAAGGAAATGGTCAACAGACCATGTTGCTTTGCCAAGGATGGGCTGCACCTGTACCTCTAGGTTTTTGGATACTTGCTAAAACTTTATCCACCTTCTTAGAGCCTTTTTAAGGTAATGCTAAAAAGACAAAACTACCAACATAGCAAAAAGGTCTCCAAGCAACCTTAAGGTGTTATGTTCTTTGCTAGGAGCCTAAACAAAAGACACAACCTTCAAGCCCTCCTAATTCTGGAGAATGTAGACATCTATGCTGTGACTTAGACTTGGTTTAAAGCTGTAGAAAATACTCCAGCAGTGCAAGGCTACGTAGCCTTCCACACATTTAGACCAACAACAACACAGACTAGGGCCAAAAGTGGAGATGTCGCAATCTACATTAACAACAAACATAGCTCAAGATGAGTTAAGCAGGATGACACCATGAAGCTCATCCAAGTGCAAAGTCACTATAGATAAGGACCCACCACATAATATGACTACAGGTCACTATCTATGCCCCTAGAGTCTCATGACTCTTAAATAAACCTACTAGACGAACTCACCATCCAACCAGAGACCCTATTCATGGGTGACTTTAGCTACTCCTCTATAAACTGAGAAACTTATTTTACCTTAAATTCATAGGCACAATGCTTCCTGGACTTTCTTAACACAAGCGCCCAAGAACAGATAGTACACACTCCATCCAGAGGATGAAATACACCTGGGTGTGGTACTCCCCAATATAGAAGAGTGTTCCACCACCCCTGTGTCATGTTCTCACTAGTATGGTTGGATCAAAAAGCAGTTTCCTTTGAAGTAAACCCAGAAAACTCAGCTAAACCAGTAACAGGAATTATTCTAAGGTAAACTACATCCTACTAACTCCCTCTAACCTGAAGCCACAGCTACTTATGCAGAATTATTCACAGAGCCCTTATACAAACATGTGAATGACTGCATAGGAGCTGCCATGCCTACCAGAAATAAACTGAAAACAAACACTAAAAACAACCCCACTAGTGCAATCCTCATCTAAACACGGTATATAGTAAATACAAAAAAAAAACTTATGGCCAAAATCAGGAAGAGCAACTTCCTTAAAACCAAATGCTGTCTTATACGACTAAACAAGAGGTCTAATTCAGTCCAACAAGGCCAGTTATGAGGTCAGGATATCCTTGCAGGCTAAGGATATTCACAAGACCTTCTTCAGCTATGTCCAGAACCTTAAAGGTAACACATAGCTTACCTGGTGGTGAATGGTATCACCTTCACTGATCAAGTGACACATCAAATCTACTGGCTGATAAATGCAGCTCAAACTTCACCCCCACCCAAGTTCCACAAGGTGAAATTTCCTCCAACATACTATGCACTGCTATTCACAAGAGAACCGATGCAGGTAGCACTTGCTAAAGCCAAGAACACCACTTCCATGAATCAACATCTATGGTTGCCTCCTGAACAGTGTAAAACATGACCTATCAGGACCACTTGAGGTACTCTTCAACTACAGCCTTGAAACAGGCTACATTCCCAGTAAATGGAGGACCACAACAGTCATTACCCTCCACAAGGGTGGAATATCAACTGACCAAGGAAACTACAGACCCATCAGTCTAACAAGCCTAATATGCAAATTCATGGAATGAATTATCATGGAAATGATAAAGAAGGACATTGGCAACCTACATACACTAGTCCCATCCCATTTTGGTTTTGTTAAGTGAAAATCTTGCATACTCACCCTGGTAGCCTTCTTTGAGAGAGTCACCAAGGCAGTGGATGAGGGTAAAACAGTGATTACTGTGTATCTTGACCTAGCCAAGACATTTGATAGAATACTTTACTCAGGCATTGTTGACAGGCTCTCTTAGCTAGGCATTAATTCCTACATAACTCACTGGATTGCTAGCTGGGTCACATGCAGGACCCAGGAAGTTAGGATAAGGGAAAAACCTTAACCAAGAGACCAGTCACCAGCAAAGTACCCCAGGGCTCCATGCTGGGCTCACTTCTGTTTGGCATATACTTCTCAGAAGTCAAGGCTAACATTCAAGGCCTTTGGCTCACCAAGTTTGCAGATGACTGTAAATTAAGAGCTGTTATAGATTTCCTCCAAAACACCAACATCCTGCAAGAGGGTGTAACACAGACAAATGACTGGTACCAAAGCCATGGCCTAAAGCTCAATGCCCTTTGGAAAATTGTCAACCCAAGTTAATTACTCCATCGGTAAAACACCCCTAGGAGTTGACCCAGTAGTAAAGAATCTTGAAATATAACTAGTCAGCAATCTGGCCTTTGACCAACATGCAACAAAAATAGTAAGAAAATAATTTTATGTCGCCCAACATACAGGTAAGGATATGGCATCCAGGTCCAAGGAAGTTATATTAACACTCTACTAGACTCTTACCAGGCCTATCATTGAATACAATGCCCCACTTTGGCATGTATCTGACCAGACACTTGCTACAGCTGGCATACCCATAAAGGATTCTCACCAGGAGAATTCAGAACATGAATACCTTTTTGTACACTAATCACCTAAAGACTCTGTCTCTATATTCAGTCTTCTACCAGCTGCTGAGAAGGGATTTTTGCCTGACTTACAGGTCTTCCTCACACCCACATCTGATGGATCTGCTGCTCATACACAAAACAAACTTTACCAGAAACACTAGATCCAGGCATCTGAACTTCACTTGTGACATAAAAACAATGTGCTGGAGAGACAGATATGTATCTCAGTCCCAAAGGATCCCTGCACTGTGGAATAGCCTCCTCATCCATGTAAAATAGAGTTCATCTCTGACCCTATGCAAACAAAACCTTGAGAAATGAGCTGGAAATTGTAATTGTACACCTAGTCTGGCCCCCCCCTGTCCCTTATGGACAGAAGCTATTAATAAGAAAAGTATTATTCTAACGAACCCCCCACAAATCCTTAGATACTTCCCTACTAACTTGCCCACCCTATATAGACACCATGATACATGGGACTCAAATTGGCTAGGGGTATGCTGCTAAGCTTGTAAGGGCCCTAGTGGTCATTAGCCTAGTAAAAACCTATGAAATTATGAACCTATCAACATCAGCCCATTACTAAACCATGAGCCTGAAAGGAAATCTGACTCCTCCATATCTATTTCATCACTGTCTCACTTTATAAAAATACTGGAGAAGGCTATTGTCTTCCAAATCACAGTTGTCCTTTGGACAACTCGGTGACTGATAACATGGATTCATAAAAAGCCTCAGTCCTGACACTGTACTTCTAGCTCCTACAGACAACACATTTAAGGATATGAACAAGAAGAAGTTGGCTGGAATCATAGTTTGTGTTTGCCTCTGCGAATCATCATAACTTGCTCTCTGAAGTCTCAAAAAAATATTACTTTTCTAACTAAAGAAATGCTGGGACTTTCCATGTTGGGTTTGAACATACTCTTCTTTGCAAATAATTAAAAAGTGTCCCATGTCACTGTAGTTGGGGTTCTGGTTTTCAATGCACATCAGTTCATTTTAGTGACTCATTAGGTAACACACTGACCTTTGGTGATGGAAGACCAGAAGGCTGTGGGTTCTGTTCCCACTGTAGGTAACTGGATTGCAGACTGCAGTGCTGCATTGGGGGAGGAACTGAACTGCAGAGTGTGTTGTCTTTTGGATGAAATATTAAACCGAGGCCCCATCTGCTTGGGTTGCTGGTAGTTTTTGTGGATATAAAAGATCCCTTAGCACCTTTCAAAAAGTGTTAGGAAGTTCCCTGATGCCCTGGCCAAATTTCCCCTAATAGTATAAATGCCATCTTAGGACTTCCCTGAAAAGGGACAAGTAATTTAGTAAGACTTACCTGATCACAAAGAATAGATAAATAAATAAATACATTTCCCATAAACCTCTGTAAAACAGCCTTGCTTCCTATTTACAAGTAACATGATAAACCGAGAGTTCCACAAAAATCAGAATAAAACTGCCTGAAGATAGACTTGAATCCAACTCACAGTTAGACTATCTTGTCCTAAAAGTCAGTTTAAACAAACTAAAACAATGTTATTTGGAACTCATAAAAGACTGGATGGGATCGAGGGCAAGTAAGATATTCCTGGTGCAAAGGGAGGACAGAATCAAACCATGGAGACCTTCCGGTATTTGAGATTGAAACTTAAATCTGTACTCTTCTTCTCCTGTTGTAATAGCAAAAGTACCAGAGCCTAGGATGGACTCTAATCACGGCTTGTCACTGCATCTCTAGTCGGCTGACGTGACAGGCTACAGAAACTTTCACCGAAGGGATAATTTTGTGCACTTGTGAATTTGCCCTATCCATTTTTGCTGTGTCAGTAAATCTAGAATGAGGTTTGTCACTTCATTATAAATGACTCAGTTAGACAACATCACTGTGAAATATCACTGTGTAACCTTGGCCAGTACTAATTGGCTTTCAGTCTAGTCACAAGCTAAGATTTTTCATGTGCATATTAATGTACAAAAGTGGATTTTTCAACCAGTGATTACTCACAAACTTTAACAAACAATCTATAAGTCACTCAGACCAAGGAGTTCAGCAGCCAAAACAATTGACAGTCCTCATGTCATTGCACTTTGAGGACTTTCTCATTTCTAAAATGGCACACATGGAATTTCCTCTCCATTAAAATCAAATCCTTTTCCACCCTATCTGGTTTTGAAAGGTGCTAAAAATATTTGAAAGAGAAAGCTTTCTGTAAATGCTGTGGTACTCTTAGTAAGACATTACTTTTTTTACTGCCTGCTCCTTACCAGATAGGTAGCCACTGTGAGAGCAGGATGTACTATATGCAAATATCTGTAAATTTAGTTGATGGTATAGTGTTTCATTTGTTAGCAATGCCATGTCGCCATGCTTGGTTTTACACATCAGCTCTCAACTTAGGCTCATCCTGTGCAGAATCTATACATCCTCTCTTTGTGCTTTGGTTAATTCCTACCTCCCAAAGACAACTACAGCTCAATAGGTAATCGTCTCTACTGCCTGTAGGTATGCATGCAGTGATAAAGTGAGCATATATGTTGTTTAGTGTGTGTGTGCGCGCGCGCGCGCGCGTGTGTGTGTGTGTGTGTGTGTGTGTGTGTGTGTGTGTGTGTGTGTGTGTGTGTGTGTGTGTGTGTGTGTGTGTGTGTGTGTGTGTGTGTGTGTGTGTGTGTGTGTGTGTGTGTGTGTGTGTGTGTGTGTGTGTGTGTATACCCATAGCCAGCCTTAGGCATAGGCCAACTAAGCGGTGGCCTAGGGCACCTCTCTTGTAGGGGTGCTTTTCCAGTATTTATTTGGTATAGGTAGACCAGGGTGGGGCACTGAGTGGTGTGGTGGGGCGCTGTGGAGCCCTTTTGTCTAGGGCACCAGTTGACCTAAGGCCACTCCTGTGTGTGCCTTGTGATGGGTTTGTGTATATTTCAGTCTTGAATTCTATATCTTGCACCGCTAAGTGCTGGAGTAGGTAGCTCATGCTACCCATACAACCCCATACTACATTAAGCAGGTAATCAAATGATTCACAGATGAAAGTATATTTAGTTTTCAGAGGTTATTTAGAGCTTTTGTGACATTTTAGTTTTAGGGGTTCATAGGTAGTTATTAGGCATGCAGTCCAGGAGACCATTGAGGCGCCCAGCCCAGTTTCCTTATTGTCCCAAAGTGTTGTTCACTTAAGTGACTTGCTGAAGGTCACATGGTAGGCAAATGACAAGGTCCCAAGAAAGCTGATCTGGGCAGAACTGCAGTGGTTTGAAGTCCCAGAAACATTGGTCAAAGATTCTTGGCTGGAGCTCCTTCTGTGCGGAGTCTGTATGTCCTCATCGTGGTCGAATGAATTTAAAGACATGCAGATAGGTGTGTGCATGTGTGGGTGTGTTCTTTGAAGGTTGGGTGCTGGGCTGGCAACTCGATACCGTAAACATTCACTGCCAATCATTAGCGGACCAGAGTTCCGCAGTTGCAACCCCTAACCAGGAAAAGCCGAAAGACAGTTTTTAGTGCAGACTATGTACAAGGACCCAATAACTCAAGTAAGAACAGTGTTGGGCTACACAGAGGAGTTTCCAGTGGGAGTGGATGTACACCAGGGTTCAGCTCTGAGCCCACTGTTGTTCATACTGGTGATGGACTACATTAGCAAACAGGTTAGAGAGGACAGATCAACAAAGTTGCTGTATTCAGATGATGTGGCATTACAGGCAAACTCTGAACTATAACTTTAGCAAAGGATGGGAGAATGGAATGCAAAACTGAAGGCACATAGGATGAAACTATGCACAAATAAGATGGTGATAATGGCAGAAAATTGGGAAAATCAGAAGAAGCTGAGAATAGCGATAGAAGGGAAGATACTGGAACAGGTAAACAGCTTCAAGTATCTGGGAAGGGTGGTTGAGGAGAATGGAAGTCTGAATGAATAGGTCAAAGCTAGAATCAGAGGGGCTGCAGCCAACTGGCATAGAGTGCCAGGTGTAGTGTATGACAGAAGAATATCAAAGAAGCTGAAAAGTAAGCTATACAAGACAGTGGTGCAACCAGTACTACTGTATGGTATAGAAAAAAATGAAAAGACCAATGGTTAGACCACAGCTGAAGATAAAATGGAATAATCCACGTCAGGAAATAAATCACTTGCAGCTTCACAGTAGTGCCCTTTATAAAACCAAAAGTTGTAACTGAGATGTACTACTACATCTCAGTTACAACTTTTGGTTTTATAAAGGGCACTACTGTGAAGCTGCAAGTGATTTATTTCCTGACGTGGATTATTCCATTTTATCTTCAGCTGTGGTCTAACCATTGGTCTTTTCATTTTTTTCGCTTGAGGTGTATACCAGGCGTTTATCCAGCTTTTGTTTTCTTTCACGTGTATGGTATAGAAACCTGGGCAGTAAAGGCAGAACATTTGAAGAAGCCAGAGGTAATGGAAATGAAGTGCCTGAGAAAGGTGGTAGGATGCACATTGTGGGACAGATGAAGAAATGAGGACATAAGAGCAGAAGCCAAAGTAGCTCCAATTGCAGATCAAGGAGAACAGATTATGGTGGTTTGGACACATGTGCAGAAAAGCAGAAGACAATCTGGTGAGGAAGATTTGGGACAGACAGGAAGAAGGTAAGAAGTGAGGACTTCCAGCAAAGAGGTGGATGGAGTGTCTGAAAGAAGATCTGTGACAGTCAGGCATTAGTGTTGAAGAAGGCAGGAGTGTGGCAGCACTAATTGGCATAGTTTAGTTATTTATTTATTTTATTTTATTTTTTATTTTATTTTACATTTGTTGACAGGGATAGTCCAGCTGGCCACAAGTCCATTTTCAGTGGAGGCCCGGGGAGAAAAGCTCCAAGAGAACAATTTTAGACAATAAGATAATTTTAAAAAATAAGATAATTGATTCCAGACAAGGAGAAACAGAATGACAATTTGTTAAACATACATAGATTTAGGGTACACAATCTAGGTATTACAGTGTTTACATGTTAGTAGCTAGTTATTAATACAGTATATTGGTTCTAAGCACAACATTCCACATTCTACACAACATTCCTGGGATAGATTACATTGCAAGGAAGAAAGAGGGGTCTAAGACACAAATGTGAGGAACAGCATTCTGTTATGCACTAGGTCACAAGAGTTGGATACATACTCCTAGCACTATTTGGTATAGACTGGAGAATATAGCTGTGAGTAGTATATAGTGCAACATTCTTGGGATAGTAATTTTACCACTACAGAGTTAGTAGGTACAACTGTGTATCAGTCATGAGAAGGTACTATGTTGAGGATTGGTTATTATGACATACTTTATGTAGGTTAGTGAACTTTTAGAGATGAGGTATTAGCCAGGGGTGATGCAGGAGCATAGTCGTTTGTTTAGGAAATAAGTTTTGACTAGTTTTTTGAACATGGTTAGGGATTTGCAACTGGTTATGTGGGACGGAAGGGAGTTGGTGACAGTTAACACGATACCCCAACCCCATGTAGAAAAAATGGGAAAAGGGGGGCTGATGATGATGATGACATGGTAGGCAAATGAAGGTTGAGGTAATTAAACTCTGTACCACATGAAGCATCTCATTAACAGCTCATAGCATGAATTTTCTGCGCTGCCTGTTAAGTAGTTGTTAAAGTACTCTTACTGCCTTATTAAGGATTTTTTTCTTTAGATATTTTCTTTTTCCTTTTTATTGTAATTAGGTCATGAATGAAAAGAGGCCAGTGTGGTTCATTTCACGTACCTGTAAATTAAAGCAAAAAAAAAAAAGTTTCTTTCAATATGCTGCCACCTGCCCCTTCCCTTAAGCCTTCTAATGCTCTCTATTGACTGGACTCTTATTTCTACTGACCTCACTTCCTCCTGCATGTTTCATGTCTGCCTTGTCACCTTTCTCTACTTCCCTTCTGTTAACTTCATCTTCAGTCCTCTTCTAATTCCTTTGCTCCCTTGTACCATCCCATCTCTCTTTTACCCATCTTATCCTAACAACTTCTTTGTGTGGCATTATATTCTATATCTGTCTTTGTGTTGCTTGTTTAACTATTCATCCCTACTGGGTAGATTAAGGCAGCCACCCATATCTGGATAAGCATCAGTCTTACAATCTTTTTACACTAAATAGGGGCATACAGTGAGAGGTGAGGGACTTTTGGCTGGTCAAAAAAATGAAGTGCTGATATTTGTTCATATTTCACTGTGAAAACTTGTTCATATAAAATGTCATCCAAACACACGTTCTTCACAAAATTACAGAACCTTGATCCCACATTTTCTGTGAAAAAAACCCAAAAAACTATTGACTGTCTGATTCAAGTCTTTAGTCTTAACAATACTAACACATCTGATCATTGTCCGTACAAGTCATATAACCATAGTACAATGAGTTCTTATGAGCATGAGTTCCTATAGTAACATAAATCGTCCTACCTTTCTACTTAGCTAGTTCTAAACCTCCCAGAACTACTTCAGCCAATCACATGCTCCACCTTCACTTAAGCAAACTTAGCATTCTATCCAATCAGACTAATTTAGTTAGTGATGTTATGTTTTCAGTCAGTGTGTGCCACTAGTGACTTATACCTCCATAGCTTGCATGTAATCATTACTTCATGAACTCAAAACTAGGTCTACAGCTACAGCTCACTGTTCCTTGTCTCTGACATACTCCAATACCTTCTAATTTACCTAAAACTCCCAAAGCTGTTCTAATTGCTTTTTGCTCCCCGTTACAGACTATAATATACAGTTGGAATATAATTCTGATGTAGGCTGGATGCTATTATTACCTTACTTTTGTTACCTTATATGTAGTCTAGTTAAACTGTGTATTTACCACAGTTTTACTATATCTGTACGGATTTATTTATTTATGTGAATAAATTAGCATAACCTAATGATATGCAATATGAGGAAATGTACTTTACCCATTTAAATGACTGCAACAGGTATGAAGAGACTAAAAAGACACAATGTTTCTTAGCTGAAACATTAAAACACAAATATAAATGTATAGAAATCGATTGTCTAACTCATGATAAAATTAGTTTATTATGTGATGTGAAGAATAAAAAAGTCCTTATTTTTATATTAATCCAGAAATTCATAAATATTGGGAAAATCCACCTGGTAGACCAATGGTGACAGTCTGTAGTAGTTATCTATAACATGTTTGTAAACTGATAACTAATTTGTACTATCACAGAGTTGGGAGGGTGGCCTAATGGTTAAGGTGTTTGTCTTACAAACACAAGGTGCAGGGTTTGAGTCTCATAAGGGATAATTGGCTAGGCTTAAAATGGCTCACAAGGGCAGTTAGCCTAGTACTAATCTATGACTCGATGTTTAAAATTGCCCTCATGTATTAACAATCCCAGCAATTTTTACAAAATTGAGCCATAAGGAATGGGGATAAGGTATGTTTTGGTTAACTATAAATGTTTAAAGTTTATAAGCAAATATAAGACATAAATATGGCTTGGAGACTTTGAAAAATACTTAGGTGTGAATACTTCCATAAATTACATTTGTAAGTATTGGAATTTTGTTTAACTCACATTTTTTTTTTTTACTTTTGCTGATGAAGTACACAGACAAAAATTAGGCACCCACACACGTTTCTTTACAAGTTTGATGGAAGAAGAGTTCATCTACCCACACATTTTTATCTTAGACAATGTATAGAATATTTTAGGTAAATTAATAACTTGTTTTTGTTTATGTAGAGGCAATAAAGAATATTCTGTTAATTTTGTACTAGATTTACATTAAGAGCAGATTTGGTTTGAAATTTGATGCTGTTAGAAGTGAAAATATTAATTATTTAGATGTCATACTTAAAGGAATTTTGGATGGAAAAGCTAAAAATCTTTCATATAGGAAATCAGTAAATGCCAATATACCCCTATGTGCAACTGCACATCATCTCACATAATAGCAACTCTCCCTTATGGAAAACTGCTGAGACCAAGAAGAGTATGTGGTGAAATCATCCATTTTTTACAATTAGGTAGTGGGATTATAAAAGGATCTTGTAGTATAGGACATGATGGTTGTTGTTGTTGCTGTGTCTTTCGGCTTTTTCTGGTTAGGGGTCGCCACAGCGGAACTCTGGTCCACTAATGATTGGTAGTTGATTTTTACGTGCCGAGTTACCAGCCCTGATGCACAACTTTCAATGAAGGTACGCCCATTCACGCATGCCTCCATGCAGAAGACGCTCTAGCTGAGAATTGATCTGGACAGCATCTTACTGTGAGGCGACAACGCTACCGCAGCACCACCACCGCGGGTTCAGTACAGGACATGATGGTGAAGTTGGAAAAATGCTTATAAAGAAATTAAGTATATGAAATGTCAAGCCATATATGAGAATGATTGTCTTACGAAAGATAATTATGAATATATATATGAATCTTCATTACAGTACAAAAAGCAGACATTATATATATTATTTTGTAACAGAAGAAAATGTGTTAACTTATAAATTCATATAAGGTGGCTGTCACTTCCTAAGAAATTATTTGAAGTTACAGAAAATTCTTCCTAAAATGTGTTTCTTATAGGAGAGGAATGGATTTAGAAGATTTTTTGGCAAGAAATACTTATGAAAGACAGCAGAAGAATATACTATTTGGTCTTAACTATGAATTAGGTGCATATAGATATAGTATTTGTTCTATATGCCCTTTAATTACTAGATCACCTAATCACATAAATGGTAAAAAAGTAATTGCACCAGTAATTGCTCTTCTGTTAAGACAGGCATTCCCAGTATCCTATCAGAAAGGTAAATAAACAAGCTCTAGAATGGGTTGCAAGTCAATCTATCAAATATACAGTTCGGTAACTGTGGTGGTTGACTTCACGTTTGCTTGACTACTGCTCTGATTAACTGGCATATGAGAATGGGTTTTGTGTTGCAGACTGATTGATCTGTCCTGGTGGTTGTGCGACCATAGAGTTTTTATAAGAAATGGGATGTGTGGGGAAGCCTGGACATTGGGAGGTGTAGAAGCTGGGGGATTTTGTCACCCTATACAAATCCACTTTTTTGTTTGCTAGGTTTGTTTTCTTGGTGATCAAATGTGCAATAATGTTTTGATTTCATGTACTATTGTGCTTTAATTTGCATTCTGTTGAGTTGCTTCTTTTACTATGTGACAGTTAACTATTGTGTTGTTTCAGAATTTCTGATTCACTGAATTGAATAGAACAGAACAGAATAGAATGTTACTGTAGTAAAATAAGTCTGAGCTTCTCATATAACTTTTTAAGTCACAACACAATAAATTAAGAAGGGATATCATAGTAACTCCTCTAAGTTAAAACTGTAATTTACTGTATATTGCTTCTCTTTTTCCAGAGGAAAAAAATAGTAAATCCCCTAAACTGTATCTGTTATCAAAATCGTTACATGTCTAGGACAGAATCTTCCAGCAACTTTTGTAGTGACAGTTAAAGTTATCTACATTTTGTCAGTTATCCACGTTAAATTAAATTAAAGAAAAACACCAAAAACCTGTCTGCCTTTTTCATACAACTAAATTACCCTGGAGATGGATTTGTTGCTTTGCTTGGCAGATATTATTAAGAGCTAGGGAAAAAGTGGGTTTGATGTTTCATATGCAAGAGAATATGCTGTGGTCAGTAGCACTGACTAAATAACATGACACTGGGGGTGGTTGCTTGGTGTAGAGGCAGGGGTCCTTTCTGTAGTGTCAGTGGCTTAGGTTTTAGCAGCATCTCAAGGGCTGGATGCCATCATGCCTGTATTTCTCTGCCTCACCTGATTAGCAGCCCAAGTCTGCAATGCTGCTAATTAATTTAATAATTGCTTGATTAATTTAATAATTGCTTATAGCTTTGCTTTATGTGTCATATAACTTCTAAATTCATGTATAACTGAGCTACTCTCCTTACTACAGCTAGGCATTTATTTATTTATTTCTTGCATTTGTTGACCGGGAAAGTTCACTTGGCCTAGAAGAGCCCATTTTCAGTGGAGGCCCAGGGAGAAAAGCTCCACAAAATTAAAATTAACATACAAAATATATACAAAAGATTTAAATACAATATTGATTCATAGAAATTACGATACAAGCTTGCAAATAAAAACACAAGTTTAACAGTGATATCATTTCATTAATTACAATCAAAGCTCTTAATCTATGAGAGAAAGAAAGAAAGGAAACTAGAAAGAAAGAAAGAAAGAGATTGGCTAGTACATAGGATGATGTCATATGGGAAGTTACTATCACATGGGAGAAAGTGAATAGTAGAAATGGCAAAGTGTATGAAATGTCAGCTGTGAACAGGAAAGAAGAATACAGGTATTCCTGACAGTGCCTGCATATTGCAGCATGGACTAGCTTGGGGTGTAATAACGCAGTTAAGGTTGAAAGGTCTCTGCTGTGGTAATTTTCCATTTAGCATCCTTCAGTGCCTTTTACCTATGTGACCACCATGCAGGTTCTGCACTTTACCCTCATTGGCCTGACACATCGTATTGAATGACTGCTTACCCACTGCCCCTGATTATATTAGGTACACCTAGATTACCAGGGCCTTGTGAAACTTGGTTTTACATACGGTAGGTTGGAGTATTACCACAAATATTATGTGTCCCATTTGTACACCTGCCGTATATTATATGCAGTTTGATGTCATCCTGTTGAATGCATCCCAGTATTTCCTATACAGTGTATGCTGCCTGCTCAGACAGGGTTGCCTCTTTTGGTTATCTCTGTCAAACTGCAGTGCCCATTGCACTCACACTGGTTGACAGTCACATAATGTGTTATTGTTCAACACAGCACTGACAGGGTAATTTCCACCTTAACCGACCCCATAGTCCACATAGTTCTGTTATAGGTGCGCCTCAGGCCTCTATATCACTTTTATGTTGCCATTTCTCACCTAATAGCATTTCTACCCTTTTAGGACCTGTAGTGCGAAAAGGCACACACAGCTTACTGATGAAAGTTTTGTGTTTGTTTGTTTTGCTCCTTATCATTGTCATCTTTTTTATTTTTTTTTAGTCTTTCACCCAGGGCAAAGTCATACATCTTCTCTACATGGAAACAATCAGTCCATTTACTCCACAGCAGTAGAAGATGGAAATCCCTAGACAAGGTGAGACTCCTAGGGCTGATTTGTTCCTGCCTGTGGCTCTCCAATGAGCTCCGCCAGTCCTCAGTAGCAGTTGAGTGGTAGGGAGCAGGCTAGCTACCTTCATGCTACTGGGCCCAACTGTGACCTGCCGTTGTATAGTCCATATCCCTGCATGATGATGACTACCTTTGTTAGTGAATAGCCTACTTATACAGCATTAGCAGTGACAGGTCCATACTAATTTGATTCTAATACACACTTTATGTCTGTTAGGTCACATCCTGCAATTTTGCTTACCATTTTTTTTTTGCAGTGTGTCCGCATTACTGTTTCATGTTTGACAGATAGCAAGAAACCTGCATTTTTCTGCCTTGGAAATATGAAACTAGTTCTAGGGCAATTTTTGTGATTTCATTTCTTTGAATGTCACTTTGGCATTAGCTAATCTGACTGAAATTCCATTTGTGCAAATGTTACATCGAGTGAGATGTCATATGGACAAGTTCAGATCTTGTTTGGGGTTAGCACTTGAATTTCTGATTATACTGTTGGGATTGGGGGTGAGTTTGGTTACTTTTAAGGTTAAGCTTACAGTTAAGATTGGGTTTAGGGTTAGGAATAAGGTTAGGGTGAGGTGTAGGGTTATGGTTATGTTTAGGGTTAGGGTTAGGACTAAGTCAGGATTAGGGGTAGAGGTAGGGTTAGAATTATTTTAGGATTAGGTTCTTAGAGTTAGGATTATGTTAGGGTTAGGGGTAGAAGTAGGGGTAGGGGTACGTTTAGGATTATGTATAGGATTAAGTCAGGGTTAGGGTAGAGGTAGGGGTAGGGTTAGGGTTGGAATTAGGATTATGATTAGGATTAGATTCTTAGTGTTGGATTATGTCAGGGTTGGGATAGAGGTAGGGTAAGGGTTATGTTTAGTGTTAGGGTTAGGATTATGTTTAGGATTAGGTTCTTAGAGTTAGGAATAGGTCAGGGTTGGGATAGAGGTAGGGTAAGGGTTATGTTTAGGGTTAGGGTTAAGATTATGTTTAAGATTAGGTTCTTAGAGGTAGGATTAGGTCAGGGTTAGGGATAGAGGTAGGGGTAGAGTTAGGTCAAGAACAGCAATAGACAAAGGCATTCTAGTCTCTCAACTTAAATACGGCCTTTCCCCCTCATAGCCTCATCATCAAAAACAAACTCCACACATTCAAACAACAGTCAGTAAAATCTGAAGATTTATTACCCACTCCCCTAAAAAATAACATCAGTGTAAAACAATGAAAAAAAGCAAAATAGTTCTCTGGTCAGCAAAGAATTGTCCATCTCCTAGGATCCCAACTACTCAAACTCCTAGTCAAACTGACATTTTCTCTCCTAGCAGGCAACCTAATTAAGACCACTCTGCCCCCCACAAAGCAACCGCCAAAATTAAACTTCTTGTACACATCACTGCTTCTCTAGAACAAGTCCAAAACATTGGGAAACATTAGGAAAGTATTCTCACACAAATAAAAGATACTTTAGCTTACTCGAAATTTAGGTCTCAACTAACGTTCCACCTCTTCCCATCTCCCATATGTCATTGCCCCTCACCTAGCTGTGTCCCCTAACTGGAGTGATACCACTTTCTGTCTCTTGCTGTTATTCTTCAGACTGTTCCTTATAAGACAGGTTCCATTGCACTAATCTTCGCTTCTCGATCGCACAGTCTTCCCGTTTCAACTACTCAGAAACTCTAATATCCTTCACTCCACTCAACTGTCTTCTCATTCCCACTTAGGAAGTACACAGCTGTCGTTATCACACAGACACCTCACTTTCTACATGAGATTTGTCTTAATTTTTGATTATTGTATTTATATTTTTGTTAGGTGATAATAGTATTTTACAGATGTGTATTTTTACATTACACTCTCGCTGTTGCTCCCTAAATGTAATTCTGATTTTCTTTGCATTCCTTGGCTGCAACTGACATTGGTCACTTGTGATCAGTGCCCTACCCTGGTAAACAAGTTTTAAATAAATAAATACAAATAACTAGCCTTAGGGTTAGTAATGGGTTTATATTAGAGTTATGGGTAGGGAAGGGGTAGGTTTAGCTTTAAGGTCATGGTTAAGGCTAAGTTTAAGGTTAGGTATAGAACTATCATTAGGGTTAGGTTTAAGATTAAGGTAGGGCTAGCTTTTGTATTCATTCTGTTACCAATAAAATGGTTTCTTAAAATTCTGAACAGTTATAATGCATTACACAAAGGGTTGAAGAAAATGTTCATTCATTTATTGCATATAGGTATAAATAACAAAGCACTTTCCATAGTCTGCATCATTTTCTGTTTACACACTAATAAGCATAATACATAAAAATAATTTATAATATTTGCATATATACCGGGATGTGATAAGTCTAATAAATTATAAATAACTGATGTTTATGTAGAGAAATGTAAACAAAGTATACACCTGTTTAAACCCCACTAAGATTCAGTTGCTTTAGAAGATTAAGTGATGCTAGCCAGAAGTTATAGTGTGCATCACATTTGTTATTTTCTATCAGTAGTACTCAGCTATAACAGGATGACAGATAAGGAGATTGATATGTCATTTCATCTAAACCATTTCTATATTATTAAAATAGTAAAAAAAGTTTAAACAGAATTTGTTTGACATTATATTAGTGTTATCCCTAGTAAGCAGAGCTATGGTGCATTATATATCTTATGGAGGAATTTTATGAAACAAATCTAACATTTCTACCTAGAAATTTGGGGGAGATGACATTTCCACAGTTTAGGCAACAAGTTATTTTTAGGATTAGATTTAAATTTAGGGTTAGGTTTACGGTTAAGATTAAGGGTAATATTAGCACTGGGTTCAAAGTTTAGGATGGAATCTTGTGTACTGTCCAGTTTAAACTTCTGATGTGCATTAAATCTGTTTTTCAAACTTGTGGTTTTCAAGCTGATAGATTTGCAGCAATTTAACCAAAAGTGATGTTGTTAAAACTATGCAATTTAAATCCACTACAGGAAGCCTTCTTTCTCTTTGTTTTTACCCCACTAATTTTATCAACATAATCATATTGAGTCATTTTCTGTGCTTATAGTACCTGTCATCTTTTGTGTAAAATGTTTGCACTTTTGTTAAAAAATGAAATCTATCACATGCATTTTTTTTACCATTCTGAAAGTACCTCAGAAGTACCTGCAATACCATTTACCACTTACCACTTACTTATGAATTGTGTGTGTGTGTGTGTGTGTGTGTGTGTGTGTGTGTGTGTGTGTGTGTGTGTGTGTGTGTGTGTGTGTGTGTGTGGGTCTAGGACTATTCACTGAAAGCACATTTCACTGAAACACATTTGACTGTGCCCCCCACCTATTTTAAATATTTTGAACTATATACATGGATACTTGCAATTCCAATAAATTACTCTTTTCTGAATTTAATATATATCCAAAATATGTGGGGGGAGGGGGCGGTGCCCCCCACCCCCTTACTATATATATATATATATATATATATCTAACTCCAGGGTTGCACAACAGTGGGGAAAAGGCAATATATAACTTTCAGTGAAATGTGTTTCAGTGAATTGAGCTTTCAGTGATTTGTGCACAGTCAAATGTGATTCATTGAAATGTGCTTTCAGTGAATAGTCCTACACCTGTGTGTGTGTGTGTGTGTGTGTGTGTGTGTGTGTGTGTGTGTGTGTGTGTGTGTATGCGTTTGTGCTTGAATGTGTACTTTTGTGTGTGGGAAAGTGACTGGGGGGATGATTATGGCTGCACGATGAAGCTGCAGAAGTCAACTATTGCGATGTGTAGATCAGTAATGATCTGCATGGCACAGTAGTAACTGCGATTCGGAGACATGCAAATTACTTAATAATGAGGTCTTTCCTCATTGTGGCTAACATATCTCTGAACTGCAAAATACTGTGCCATGGCAGCAGGGCCTTTTTAGGCTGAGCTATAAGGCTTCCCTAGTCTCTTATATGAATGCCAAGGTAGGTCTGTCTGTCATGCTAGTTTTTTTTTCAGATTAAAAAAGAAAAATGTTTTGTTTCCATTTTTTGACTGAATTGCACTTTTTTTTTATTTAGGTGGTTGTTGATGTGTAAGAACTGATGTTTTGAATGTTGATATTTCTGCATGTCAACAAGTATGAATATACGAGTGTGTGTGCATGTGATATGTATATTGGTTTGTTTTCGTTTCTTTGTTGTGATTTAAGTGATTGTCAATGTGCATAAAAAAGAAGTTATGTCTTACCATAATGTTCCATCTGTGTTGTTGATCCTCACTAATCCTTGACTGTGGGCTCAGTTCTGAGCTTTGAAACTGACTCCGCCATTTATTTCAGCTTGCACCTTCCAAACTCTTGAGCTAGGCTTTTCCCATAATACTCCTCTCTAAACTACCTCATACTGAGTTTGCCTAAATTTGTGGCAGACAATATCAGATAAGAATAAGAGAACAGGTATGTGTCCCCAATATGAAGCCAGTTCTGGGAAAATTTGATCCACTAAGAGTCTCAGGCTGGGGAAAGGAGGGAAGGAATGTCAAGGATTAGTGAAGATCGACAACACAGATGGAACATTATGGAAAGAATTAAATTCTTTATCTGATGTTGTCAATTCACGTAATCCTTGACTGTTGGACTGAGTCCCTAGCTACCTGAATCTTGGGAGGTCTCATGGAAGAATATTCCTGAGCACCATCGAGCCAAATGATGCACGTCCCCTAGAGACCTGATTCAATTTGTAGTGAGTGAAAAAGGTATAGAAGACCAAGTGGCTGCTGCACAAATATCATCTAAGGAAGCTCTGGCATGAAAAACTGTAGAGTTTGCCACCGCTCTAGTTGAGTGGGCTTTGACAGGGCATGAAAGGTGGATTCCTTTTGACTGACAGATAAAAGAGATACATTCTTTGAGCCATTTCACCAAGGTAATCTTTGAACCTGGGTTACCTAAGGAAAGCGAGGAAAAGGCAACAAACGGTTGGTCAGATTTTCTGAAATCCTTTTTCTGTGAAGATAAAATCGTAGCTGTCTGTGGACGTCTAATAAATAAAGGAAATACTCCCCTTTATTAGAAATGTTAGGGTTAAAGACCAGTAGTTGAAGAGTCTGATATTAGATTCCAAGACTAACTTTGGTAAAAAGGATGGATGAGTCCTAAGGGAGACCCTGTCTTTGTGAAATATTATGTAGGGTGGTTTGCAGGACAAGACCTGAAGTTCAGATACTCTTCTGGTAGATGTAATAGCCACTAAAAATAAAGTTTTCCACGTCAGAAACGTTAGGTCACATGTAGCTGATGGTTTGAAAGGAGATAAAGTAAGGGACTGAAGAATTAGTGATAGATCCCATGGAGGAATGGGTTCTTTAATTGGAGGTCTTAACATTAAGAGTCCCTTTAAAAAGGCTTTTCAAAGTTTGTGTGACATAAGGGATGACCCCATCAAACCCCATATGGAAATTAGTGATTGCAGCAAGATGGACTTTAATTGTTGAGGTAGAGGAACCAGGCTAATAGAGGTTAGCCAAAAAATCCAACCTTTATGAACAGGGGTTGTATAAGGATCAAATTCATTCATAAGAGCCCAACTTGCAAATTTTTCCCTTTTGCTTTGATACAGTTTCCTAGTAAAAGGTTTGTAATGGGCCACAATGATTTGTTGGACAGGAGAGGAAAGGGAAGGATGCCTGGCAATCATGGGAATTTGCAAAGCCATGCAGTGAGCTTAAGATGTTGGAGGTTCAGATGAACTATACCCTTTGGATGAGACAGCACTTCTGGAGCTGGGTCCAGAATCCATGGCTTTTGAAGAAGATGAGGCCAAGGTAAGGAAAACCATACTTGTCAAGGCCAAAAGGGAACAATGAGGATTATTGAATTCTCAGACCTCTTGGCTTTCTTTAGAAATTGAGATATCAGAGGACTCAGGGGAAAGGCATAGAGAACATCAGGGGGCCAGTCATGGAGAACAGCATCTCTGGGCGACTCCCCTGGAGGGGGGATTAGGGCAAAGTAACTGCTGTACTTGTTGTTCAGAGGGGATGCAGACATAATGCGGCAAGGTTGGCCTCAGTGATGAAAAATCTTTTTTCCCACCACAAGGTTGAGAGACCACTCATGAGGCATGAGAATAGTCCTGCTCAGTTTGTCCACTATCACATTGGAGCTCCCCAGAATGTGTGTTGCTGTGAGAAAGCGGTTGGAAGAAATCACCCATTGCCAAACTCTGAGGGCTTCTCAACACAATTGGTGAGATTTGGTTCCCCCTTGCTTGTTGATATACAAGACTACTGACATGTTTTCCATTTAAATTGATACTTTTCATAGAGGAAGGGCATCCTGAAATGCTTGCAATACTAACAGCACTGCCCTCATCTCTAGAATTTTGATGTACAGGTTGACCTCCAGTTGGGACCAAGTGCCTTGGATTGTCTTTCTCAGATAATGCCCCACCCCCCATCTGGCAAGCATCTGTGGTCACTATGGCTAGGAGTTGCGGAAGGATGAAAGGTCGGCCTGAAAGAATCTCGTTGGAGTTGAGCCACCACCACAAAAGATCCTGTTTGCAGAGATTGGTACTCAAGATGTGTTGAGACATTGGCTGGTCTGTCAGAGACTACTGGGAGGCTATCCCCCATTGTAAGATTTGCATGTGACATATTGCTAAGGCAACCAGAGTGATCTGGCTGCCACTGAGCCTAATGTTTGAAGGACTAATCTGGCTGAAACGCTTGTGCTCTGGATAATTTGGCTGACCTGAGATCTGATCCTTTGTAGTCTTTCCAGTGGGAGTGAAGCAATTCCTGTAACTGTGTCTAACAGAGCTCAGATGAATTCTAGTTGTTATGAGGGCTGTAAATTTGACTTTTCATAATTTATTGTGATTCTTAAAGATGCACAGAGATGCAGAGTGTAATCTCTTGCCTATTCTATTTGATGCCTGGTGGTAGCGGTGAGGAGCCAGTTGTTGAGGTATGGAAAGACTCAAAATCCTTACAGTCTGAGATGAGCTGCTACCACTGCCATGCATTTGGTGAACACCCTGGGGGGGGTGAGGTGAGTCCAAAGGGCAGTGCTCTGAATTGGAAATGACTGGCTCCCAGCTAGAAGCACAGGAAGCCGCTGGAACATTTGTCCATTTTTATGTGGTAATATGCATCCTGGAGGTCTATAGAGCACATATAATTGTCATTTTCCATGAATGGAACTATAGACTGTACCAAGACCATGTGAAATTTGGTTTGCTGAACTGGCTTGCTGAACTGGCTGAGATCCATAATGGGTCTCCAGTCCCCCTGTTTTTTGGGCACTAAAAAGAACCTTGAGTAAAACCGGATCCTATTATTTATTTATTTATTTATTTATTACAGTTTGATTACCGGGGAGGTCCACTGGGCTTGTGGGCCCGTTTTCAGTGGAGGCCTGGGGAGAAAAGCTCCAGAAGTTTAATTACAATAAAAAATTACAAAAAGAAATTACATAGAAAATTACATAAATAAAATTCAGAGGCAATTGTATTTCAAATAACAGTTATCAGTAAAAGAATAACAAGTAACAATTTCAATAGTTCAAGAGGAAATATTGGCTTATGGTTTGAAATCAGGATGTACTAATAGGAATCTAAGTAGAGAAATTTAAGGAGGTTAGGTAGGAAAATGAGGATAGCCAGGAGAGAAATGGGAGGATAACTTGAGAGGTATGGGCTTGACAGTGCAATTGCATTTCCAGTTTTGATGGAGGTAAGAATGAAGATGTTTTTTGAAGATATTAAGGTTGGTGTAGGACCTAAGTATGTAGGGCAGAGCATTCCATTTTTTGGCTAGGGAAAAGGATAGGAGCAGTTGACCTGCTGAGCGCTTAGGTTTTTGTATGGTGATTAGGTTTTGGTGAGAAGATCTAAGTGATCTAAGGGGGGTATAAGGCTGTAGAATGTTTGAAAGAGCAGGGCAGTTTGTGGGGTGGAAGAATAATTTGTGGGCTGTTGTGATTTGGAGAAATTCAAGGTGATTGGGTAGTTCAAGCCAGTTTAGGAAGAGGAGGGAGGTGCAGTGATGAGAAGAGGATTTGGCATTTGTGGCAAATCTTGAGAATTTTTTGTAGCATTGTTCCAGTTTGGAGGTAAGTGTGGAAGATAAATTAGTGAGGAGGGGAGCACCATACAGAAGGGAGGGAAGAAGGAAGGTAGAGGCAAGGGTAAGTCTAGTGTGAGGAGAGAGGAAGTGGTTGTTTCTATATAGTAAGCCAAGTTTTATGTGTGTTTTTTTGATGTTTAGCTGGATATGGTCATTAAATTTTAGTTGGTCATCAATTATAACGCCGAGAAGCTTGGTGGAGGAGACAATCTCAATGATGGAGGTGTTGTGGCTGGTGATTAAAAATGAGTCCTTATTTAGAGAGGATGATTTAGATGGAGTGAAAAGGAGGATCTTTGTTTTGTTTGCATTTAGGGCGAGATGATTTTGGAGCATCCAGTTTTCAGTGGTTGAGAAGTCAGTCTGTGTTATGGCTTTTAGTTCTGCTAGATTAGGGGCACAACAGATTAAAGTGGAATCATCTGCATACTGCACAATTTTGGTGTTGGGAATGGCTTTGTGGAAGTCATTAATAAAGATGTTGAATAGTAACGGGCTGAGAATGGAGCCTTGGGGTACTCCAGTAGGTGTAGGAAGGAAGGAAGAGGTAGCTTGGCCCCATTTCACAGCTTGGGACCTGTTTGAAAGGCAAATGGAGAACCAAGAAAGAGTTGTTTGGCAGAGGTTGAGATTAGAGAGGTGGTTTAGAAGGTGGGAATGAGAGATGGTGTCAAAGGCTTTGGATAAGTCTAGAAGAAGAGAGGAGACTATGTTACCAGAGTCACGTGCTGAGTTGACAGAGTGCAAGAAGGAAAGAAGGGTGGTAGTTGTACTATGTCCAGGGTGGAAGCCGTGTTGAGTAGGAGAGAGAAGTTGGTGTTTGGTAAGGAATGGCAAGAGCTGCAGGTGGATACATTTTTCAAGAATTTTGGATAAAGGAGAGAGGATGGCTATGGGACGGAAGTTGGAAACAGAGCAATTTATGGAACCCTTGTGGAGAGTTAGAATGAAGGCAGAGCACCATAGTTTGGGTACATAGCCTTCGAGTAAAGACCTATTAATTAGGATGCTGACAGGAACGGCAATAGCGTCAGAAGAAGTTTTAATGAAGGAGGATGGAATCCTGTCAGGGGCATAGGAACAAGGCTTTAGTTTTTGGAGAAGTTTCTTTATTAGGTTGGTGGATACAGATTTGAGTTCAAAAGAGGGGGCAAGGGATACAGGGACTGAAGTTTGAGCAGGGAGGGGGGGAGAGTTATTGTTGGTGAAAGTCTTGGTTAGATCAGCAATAGAAGAGGTGAAAAATGAATTGAAAAGGGAGGCTATTTCAAGGTCAGATTTGCTGGTATCAGGAGAGGGGTTGTTTTTAGTACCTGGGCTAAGGAGGGAATTAATAGAGTTCCAGAATTGTTTAGGATTTCTTGGATGGTTCTCTTGAAGTTTGATATAGTAAGACTTTTTATCTTTAATGACTTGCTTTTTGACTAGGTTTCTTAACTGTTTATATTTAAGGAAAATTTGTGGATCCTTATGTTTAAGGTGGGCTTTCCAGGTTTGCTGGGTTTGGTGGGACTTTTTGGATGACTATTTTGTTGAGCAGTTTTTGAATTTCCATGCCTGCTGCTTCCCTGTGATTGGGTGAAACATCCAGAAGTCATTTTGGGGGTTTGGGACTTACAGAAAGTGGGCTTTTGTAACCTCTGGATATGATTCCCTGCACACATTTGTCCAAAGTTAACAGTTGCCAGGCAGGTTGGTGCAGGAATAGCCATCCCCCGACTGCCTCCAGAGGAGGGCAGTTAGGACTCCCTTCAGGGGTGCTGGTGGGAAGTACCAGAGAAAGAATCTCTGGACCCCTGGTTCTCTGGGCCACTTCTGCCCCTAAGGTGGCATCTTTCATTACTTCCCCCTCTGCCCCGGGGAAAGTCTTTGCCACATGAATCCTGGAAAGGCCCTTGGGAATTTTTAAACCATAGTCTCCCTCTTCTCTGGCTCCTAGGGTAAGGCCACTGAGGAGTGGAGAAATGTGCGCCTATGGCAGAAAGAGTCTTCCCATCTTTTTCACGTCTGACCAGAGTGTCTTTAACCTTGGGACCAAAAATGGATGATCCGTCAAGTGGAGTGTTGACAAATGACACTTTAAATGGCTCTGCAAAATCACACAAGTACATCCAGGAGTGCCTTCTAATGACTATGCCTGAACCTGCCACTATTGTCATCCACTCAGCTGCATGGGCAATCAGCCTCATGGAAGAGTTAGAAACCACTTCAAGGGTGGTGAGCTGAGAGGTAACTTTGTCCCGTACCCCTTCAGCTACTGCTCCTGAGAGGGTATCCAAGTGCTCTTTGATCAGATCCCTCTGTTATCTTGTAAAGTGCACCATGTAGTTCAAGGACCTGAGAGCAAAGGTCGATGAAGCATAAACACACTTCCCAAACCTATCCAAAGTCATAGACTCCTTGTTAGGAGGATGGATAGTCAGATTTTTCCTCAGCAAGTTCTTTCTTTGTGGCTACCACTATCACCATGGCATCTACAGGTATGCCTTTTGACCAATGTTGCTCTTCTTTGGGGGTGGAAAGGATCCAGTCAGGTCTCCTAGGGATCAGTTTGATGGAGTCAGGCATCTTGCATGCCCACTGAGTGATTAGTTTAATGAGATCGTCAGCGGGTGGAGAGATCCAAGAGGTAGAGGGTTGGGCATGAAAAGCCACCAGTTATACTGACTCCTCAGAGGAAGGCTGGAGGGAAGACCAGGCACCCCTCTGTTTTAGGATCTCTAGGATGCCCTGAAGGAAACATCATCAGGGGGTGACCTGGGGGAACCTTCCTCTTCATCAAAGTCAGTATCTTCAGTGAAGGGCTCCTCCTGGGAGTCTAAGTGTTTCCTCTTGCACTTTTTCTTCACAGGTACTTCCTTGGGGGGATGTTCTTGGGAAGTGTCTGAAGAGGAAACCACCAAGGTGGGTCTTTCCTGGGGTTCTTGTGCCATCTGTCCCAGGGAAGGGACTGGTGGAAGCTCAGGTCAAGGAAATGTGGAAGTCTGGCCCGACAGGGATGGCACAGACTGTGAGTTCCCAATGGACATGGCCTTCTCCATGATTCAGAAGGCCAGCCCCCCCTTAGAGGGATGGGAGCCCAGAACTGAAATAGACTACTTCAGAACCGAGGTCCCACCTCGCACCGAGGAGGTGACCCCTGAAACCAAAGCTTGGGTTGATCCTATGAAAGGCGATGCACTGAGGGTCATGGATGGCTCTGAAATTAAAGAAGTTGATCCATGCACTTCGGAACTGGACAGGGAGTGCTGACCCTGGGAGGCCTCCAGAGCCAAAAGCCTGGAGGAACTCAAGGCAACTCTCAGTTTTGGAGAAGAAGTTGCTGCTGGAACCAAGACAGTCGATGCTGTGAATGTCAGAACTGAGGGCTCCAATGACTCCATAGGAGTTGGAGGAGGAAGAACAGATGGTGTTATAGTAGGGTTAGTTTCGATGCCAGCTTGGCTAGGA